>NC_056739.1:1570282469-1570384969 GCF_019279795.1 Protopterus annectens | reverse complement strand
AAGGAAGAAGAGTGAAAACTTTGCAAAAGAATCAGAGAAGCTGATTTCAGAAACGCATTCAGTGTTGGTTTTGCTGATTCCTTAAAAACACTGGTTCTACCTTTGTATGGAATTGGCCAAGAGCAATTACCACAAGCTTCCTCAAGGAAGGGATCTGCTCACACAATACAGGGGGAGTTTGATAAACCACAATTTCAGTCAACTTCATCTGACTACCTGGATGTTTCAGTTCCAATACTTTTTAGGGGGTTTCTATTATGTGATCGAAGATGCATTCTGTCGAATGCGTCTTGATCAAACGTAAAAGAACAAAAAGGCAAAATAGTGAAGCAGCTTTTAAGTGAATTCTTTCCATGGGAAAGAATTCGCTTGGCCACTTCTGTTACTTTGCCGTTTTCAACACTGTGGTGTGATCTCGGAGTTGGTATATTTAAGTAGGGGGGTGTGGGGGGTGAAGCCCCCCACTTTATGTAATATTTTAAAGTTTGTTTTTTTTGGAACAATGATTTTTTTCCCTTGGAAAAAAAAATCGCTGTGCTGAGGTTTTAACATTGTAAACTTTTGATTACATGGGGTCTATTAATCATTGTTCGCTTTTTTAAGCATTTAATGATGTAATATAGACCCATTTATGGCACGTGTTTCATAAGGATGTGCAAAAAGTACTAAAAGTGGCAAGAAAAGCTACTACCAGAATCTCATATATTGGTAAGTGAAAGTGATTTTGTAGGGGTGCCTAGCCAATAATCAGGAACCCACCAGGGATTTTGAACCACTTGTGCTCAAATATTTGTCTACTTTCCTCTGGCTAGTCTTATTCCTTTATAAAGGTTCAATTTGTGGCCACATTAGCATGTCTTTCCATGTAATCTTCCCATTTATTCTCACTTTGGTCAAACAGTTCTTGAAAGATGTTTTACATGTTAGACCACCTAGGAAACAGGCGGCACCTACTTAGGATCTTACCTTTGCTAACTCAAAATTGACTTTATACTGTAAAGTCAATTTTGAGTCTTCTAATTCAGCACCTTCCATAAAAAGGTCCAGACGGCTGTAGAAAAGGTTAACTATATCATATCAACCATGAGCACCAAGAATATCTCACTAAGGAGGAAGAGGTCATCTGTCCTTCTGTTTCTCCTCAAAATACCCCAAACTTAGGGAGTAATTAAGATGATGTAGCAGAAAGGAGACTGGCCTTTTGACTCTTTTCTTTAGAAAGCTTATAGCAAGTCTACTGTTTCACTCCTCAAACATCCTGGATGGTTCTCCCCCTTAAAAGATGGAATCAAAATTGCATGGAAGAACCCAGATATGGTTTCTCCCATTCTGAAAGAAGGAGACTGGGCCTTGTGGCACCCAAGGGAATGTTCAGTTTGAGTAGAGACTCCCAAACCAAATACTGCAACCTCTGCAGCAGCCTTGCATAAGGTTACTGCTCTTTAAGGCCTAAGGGTCTATTCACCAGACAGGCAGTCCAGAATAATAGGCAGATGTTCATCATTCTCATTGCTGCAGTAGCTTTTTAGCTATATGGGTTGTATCCAGCCTGGGATATAACTGGCCAGCTTCACAAAGGTCTGGCTCCCTCCCACACCTTCAGTCTGACTGCTGATTGGACAGCCTAGTGGAGAGAAATCAGCAGTCAAATTGAAGAAATCTTCAGTACTTTCTTGTTGCCGTGAAAGGAAGCAGTTCTGTAATCTTTCCCCTTAGTGCCTATGCTGTTATTTGACATAAGTTTGTTTATATTTTATTGCTTTCTTCCTTGGATGAACTGCCATCCTGTTTAAGCAATCCCTCTCAGGTAACTGTATCACTTCCCCACTGTACTTCTACTAATATTGTTTCTTTGTAACCCTTTCTCTTTATTTCATTAAGATTAATTCACATTGCTTTTCTTTAACCACAATAAATTCTTTCGATATTCATAATTTTCCACATGGGATATTATTAACAGTGATTAGGGTGATGGCTGTTTTGATGTAGATGCGTACATACATTAATTTATAATAAATTTTATTCGCAATGTAAAGATCTTTCAAGGTGACATCAAGAATTTACAGATGTATTTATGTATGCATGTTAGTATGTTTGTTCAATAGATTAAGGCACTGATGTAAAATGAGCAATTTCAGATCCGGCCGAGATAATACAAAGCAAAACAAACCAAAGGGATATATCCTAAAACACATGCATTAACGCAGAAAAGCAAGTAACTGCACACAGAGTCTTAACACAATAAACTGGCAATACAAACATGCAGAAATACTATTTGCAATTGTGCTATGTTATGAGGGAGAAAAAAGATCCCCAGATTCCCTACTTATATAAAAATTGTAACAGGTGGCTAACCCACTTCTATGTCAGCAATGCAATATCCAATTGTAAAATACTAATATTTCCCTATTTTAGAATATTTTTGACATATTATCATTAATTTCAGTAACAACGTGAGGCTGTTTCTAGGTAATACTTTGATACGCTGACATTTCTTCTTCAAGTGAAACAAAGCCTTTTAGATAGGATTGTTGTTGAATTTAGAAACATATAGTGCTTTCCTGGTAATCCACAAAATCCCACGCAGTCAATATATCTGAAGAACAGTATGTTTTCAATTATTTATGACTGTTCAAGTATTGTCTTTTTTTATCTTTGTTTTAATTAAATGTAATAAGCATTAGACAATAGTAAAATAATTAATGTGTGTGTGTTAAACTCTCTGTTTTCCCTTCTATTTTCTTTTCAAGTGTTTTGTCAGGTGAAATTATACATACATGTCCATGACAGAATGATATTATTGGTTGTGTCTAACGGTGTTAATTATATCATTTGTTTTGGAAGCCATCAGGCAGTGATGAAAAAATGGACTGGCTTTTTTAACACAGAATAAACATCCCCTCTGGATGCCTGCACAAGGCTAAGATGCTAGGTTGGTTTGCCTGTGTTACCTCATTTATTAGGTACATATGCTTGTAAGAACTAGGTCAAAGAGTAGAGTGCTTAATGTTTGGCATTGTTTAATCTTATGATCTTCTATTAGGTGTGATTTGAGAAGTCTCTTAAAGGTTGAAGTTGTCTGGGTCACTGGTGTTTATATTAAAGTCTCCCATTGCTAAGGTGTTATTAATTCTTAAGGCTGAGATTGTTTCCACTACTGTATGTTCAGGGAAGCATAGGTTAAAAGGAGGCATTTATAAAACACCTACTTGAAAGTTTGCAGGATTTCCTAGTTGGGTGGCCATGATCCAAGGTGACTTGTTAAAAGAAGAATAGAAAGACTTTATTCCTTGGACCAACAGAATTTTAACTCTAGTAATTAACAAATAACCTCAACCTCTTCTTGTATATGGTCTGTTGTGTACACATGAGAAAATTATGTAGAATACAGGACATTATACATCGTTTAATAAGTCCATGATATTGAAATTATTTTATTGCTCTGAGAAAATCCACGCATCAGGTTGTCTCCAATTATTTGTATGGTAAGCATTTGAAAGGATGACATTTGACACCCTTAGGATTATTAAAAAGAGGGAAGGGAGTTTCAGTAGAAGTCCTGGATTATTTTGAGTGTATTATTTTACACTTACAGGGAGACCGTAAGGAGTCGAGTGTCCTAATGGTAGTGTGAAGAAGAACTAGTTGAGGTAAGAGTCAAAAAACTTTAATTCTGTCATGTTTCTTTGTTTATTAATTTTCCGAATCATTCCAAGAGTACAAACACAGTACAAAGAGGAAAAAAACAAAAACATAAAAAAAAAAAAAAAATACAAAGAATTCCATTAGACAGTATTTACAGCTGAAGTAGAAAACAATGGGCAATGTCTTTGGTAGGTTGTCATCATCGTACAAACAAGGTGTTTTACACAGGCAAAATTTACACAAATATAATTCAATACAGTACATAGAGCAGACATGTAGATGAGCATAAATATGTATTTCATATACAAAAGCTTGATAGAGAGTATGCAAGAATGATCTTTTTGTTTAACTGTAAGGTGTGAGGGTAGAGCTATCTGCTGCCAAGAATGCATAAACTGCAAGGAAGATGGGGTGAATAATCAATTATGGGGAAGGGTAAGATAAGGGACAGTAGGTGGAAAAGTTGAACTTATCATAATAGCAGATGTTCAAATGATCACAGCTGCAGTAGCCTAAGCTATATGGGTTATATCCTGCCAATGATATAACAGTATAACTGCAAGCCAGCTTCCAAAGCTTCAGGACTCCTTCCGCACACCCAAATTATAAAGCAGCTTGAGCTGAACGGACTAAAAGACAAGTGTGGGCATGAAGCATTCAAAACTTTTCTGCCAGAAGAGGGAGGCTGAGCCTTCAAAGGACAGTGCTATGAACAACAAAAAATAAATGTCCACACCCTGGCATAAAAAAACACACCAAAAAACAAGCAAGCTGAAGGGAGGGTGCAGCTACTGCAGCAGTGATCAAACATCTACTGTTATGGTAATTTCAACTTAAACAGCTGTACTATGTTCATCATACTGAGCACTGCTGCAGTAACCTTAACTATATGGGTAGATTACCTTAGATAACTACATTTGGGAGGTGAAATGAAAAGAGTCTAGAAGACCCTGGAGAATGGTCCTCGCACTGGCATCTCACATTAACTCAAACCCAACCCATTACTTTAGCTTTAAAGCTATATAATGTGTGCCAATATGACATAGAGCTAGGGATGTTCACAACAACATGGAGATTTGTGAAATTGGATGGATAAACAACTTAAGAGCCACCCCCCCCCCCCCAGGCTTAAATGCCATGGTCCCATTGAAACCTATTCTGAAGCAGAAATGTCTCTCTATTGGCTAAAAATGGAGGCTTGCCTACCTCCAGGCAAGCGATTGACAGTCTGAGGTAGAGGATCTAATAATGAAGGAATTAACCTGATTGGTGAATCTTTGTTTTAGGGTGTGGAATGAAGCACAGGAAGTTGTGATCTGAAGAAGGCAATTCTGCTGAAAGTGCTTATCATTTGATGCTTCATCTGCTTTTAAACTTTTGTGACAGTTTTAGTGCGTTTTTTACTTCGTTCATTAAAGTTGGAACATTTTAATTGTGGCTTGAGTAAGCAGTACCTCTTTGTCTTATTTCCAAAAATAAGGGAGAATCCCAGTTGCCTGGGACAGCAGAAAGTCACCACAATGAATTTGGGGGATTCATTTTGAATCTTCAGAAGTACCCTGGATATTAGTGGAAAGGGAAGAAAAGCATACAGGAACACTCCTGTCCTAGGAAAAGAAATGGCATTTGTCTTCCATGTCTTCATGCATGGAGTCCTGGAACAAAATCTTGCCAGTCGACTGCTCAAAGAGGAGGCAAAGAGGTCTTGGAAGACACCCCCGATATAGTTTCTATTCATGAGGGTTTGCCCTGGTCTTGCTCAGCTTGTTTGCCACACAATATTGCTCTGACAGAATGTAAGACACCTGTAGAGTGAGCCTGTACAGTCAAGCTATATCCCAAGCAAACATGTCTGCAGTTGGGTACATCCTGGTCCCCCCCTTGCTTGTTGATAAAACACATGCCTGTGGTATTGTCTGTAACCACTTGAAGAGGACCAAAGAACCAAAGATGGTTCAGAGTGCTTTGATCAGGGCAAGTATCTCCTTGATATTTATGTGTTTGCTTTGTGCCCCACATCCCCTGCACTTTTATCCCTCCTGAAACTGCTCCAAAAGCAAATTCCAAATCATCTGTTGTGACTGACTGCACGGAGGGGGGGACTGTAGGGAGGGAGAAGGGGAGACCTGGATCTAAGGACATCCATAACCCTGATAAATGATTTTCACAACCAACTTGTCTAAAACAATCTGTTTGTCAAATGAAATTCAATCTTTCTGGAAGAAAATAATGGACAGGATGGGAGGGGGTCACAGTCATTTGGACTTCTTGGACTGTCTTTGGTTTTGAAAGGTTCGAGACATCTTTTTGGAACCCCCTGCCATTTTTTCTTAAACATCTGTTTACCTGAATTTTGTTGAAACTATTTATTCCATTTTTCTCCCAAAACTGGATGAGGAGATAAAAAATTCCTTGGACAATTTGAAAAAGGAGGGCTGAAAAATCTTAGAGATTCCTAGGATCAGCTTGCCCCTTCCATCACACTTTTTGATCACCTCTGTTTCCACAATGTCAGAACAAATTTTAACATACGAGCTTAACAATTAAAAATTCTGAAAAATCTCAGATGCAGAAATATACATTATTCCCCCATGCCTATCAATAATTTCGGGTCTATATTAGAAGAACGAAAACCCTAAACTGTGAATACTCACATGAGCGAAAATGCCGGGAATTGAAAGTGGGATTGCGGGGTCATGTTACAGTGAGGAGTGGGATATTTGCCCTTTCCTCACTGTAGTGCGACCTTGGAGTTAGAATATATAGTTAGCGGTGGTATGGGGGGGTGCAACCCCCCACAATAGCAACTTCGATCAACGGCATTTTCGCTCATGTGAGCATTCACAGCTTAGGGTTTTCATTCTTCTAATATAGACCCATAATTTCACATCCCTATCAGAATGTGTAGGATTGGAATTAACTAAGTGCTTAGCAGCAGTAGGATCAACTAAAGCTACAGCTG
Source organism: Protopterus annectens (assembly GCF_019279795.1). NCBI lineage: Eukaryota > Metazoa > Chordata > Ceratodontiformes > Protopteridae > Protopterus > Protopterus annectens. The sequence continues at coordinate 1,570,378,362 of NC_056739.1, read as the reverse complement.
CTGAGTCAGATTTAGAAGTAGCATATAAAAATTTCTTTTCTGAGGTACTGAGAAACAAAGAAGTTATGTACCAACCATAGCATCCCATGTTAGTTGTCCTTCATCTCGCCTTCCTTCTTGCTGTTTGGGTTTGGAGCCGATCCTTGGCTCCAACTCAGCCTACTTCTATAGCTCGAGAGCTATTTACTGGCTCGAGGCTAACCCTTATCCCAGAATGCCCAGCGTCAGCTACCCAGATCTCGTTTGTGATAGCGCACACTAGACATATAAAGTAACCAGTAACCTAAAACTGATTTACCAAAATAACAGATCAGAGTAAGCTGTCATAAAATTACCTGGCATGTGAACCAAGAAAAAGGAAATCAGCCAGTGAAACCATAGTGAACTCCTCTCAATCCTCCAGGAAGGGGGAAGGAGGGGGGACGCAAGAAGGAAGGTGAGATGAAGGACAACTAACATGGAACGTTATGATAGGTACATAACTTCTTTATGTTAAGTTGTCCCATCTCACCTTCATTCTTGCTGTTTGGGACAGCGTCCCTAGCACCTAAAGACCCCAGGTGGCTCATTGGAACAGACTCTTCAGAACAGTGGAACCAAAGGAAGCCCTGCTCTGGGAGACCACATCCACTTTGTAATGAGAGATAAAGGTATGAGGGTTTGCCCAAGTGGCAGCTGCACAAATTGAGTCTATGGGCAATTTGGAGTGAAAGGCTACAGATGTGGCTAATGGTCTAGTAGAATGACCTTTTGGTTTTGCTGGTAGATGTTTATGCCTTAACTGATAAATAAAGGCAATGGTGTCAGATAGCCATTTGGATAAGATCACCTTAGAAACTGGAAGGCCTTGCTTACTGTGAGCATAGGAGAGAAATAATTGGTCTGACTTTCTTAGCTCTTTGGTACTATGGAGGTAAAAATGTAATTGTCTGTGCACATCCAGTTAGTGAAGACCATATTCTGCCTTGTTGCTATAATTGGGAAAGAAGACGGGGAGATCAATGAATTGATTTAAATTGTTTTCTGAACAGACTTTTTGTATGAAGGATGGGTTGGTTCTCAGAGAAACTCTATCTTTGTGAAACACCATATATGGAGGATGAACACTGAATGCTTGGAGTTCTGAAACACATCTAGCTGAGGTAATATAGCAACCAGAAAAAGTGTTTTCCAAGAAAGAAATTTTAAGGGACATTAAGCTGCTGGTTCAAATGGAGGCAGAATCAAAGAAGTCAAAACTAAATTGTGATCCCAAGGAGGAGGTGGATCCCTCACTGGGGGTCTAAGAAGAGATGTTCCTCTCATGAAGGCTTTGCAGAGCTTATGAGACATTATGCTAGAATTAAGAATTCCAATATGAAAATTAGATATGGCTGCCAGTTGTACCCTGATGGTAGCAGCAGCTGCACCTGACTGAAAAAGCTCTGCTAGAAATTCTAGAATTTGATGGACTGGGGCTGAAAAGGGGTCTACATTTCTAGATTCTGCCCAGTAAGAAAATCTTTTCCATTTGCTAGCATAAGTCTTTCTCATAGTTGACTTATGGGAGGATACAATAATATCGCAAACTGCTGGGGAGATACTTGGATGCCTGGCTAAGGTAGGAAATGGAGAAACCAAGCTGTGAGCTTGAGAGTCCGAAGGGATTGGTGTAACCCGCCTGACTGATGAATCAACAGATCTGGCAATGGGTCCAGAATCCAAGGCTGGTCTAGAAGGTGAAGGTGCAGGAACAGATACCATATCTGTCAAGGCCAATAGGGGGCAATGAGGATCATTTTGCAACCCACCGATTTTGCTTTCTGTATGAGTCTTGGAATTTGGGGAAAAGGGGGAAATGCATAAAGGAGTCCCTGAGGCCAATCGTGGACTAGAGTGTCCTGGGAGTTTGTCCTGGAGGAGGAAGCAGTGAAAAGTAGCTGCTGCATTTGTTGTTGAGGGGGGTGGCAAATAGATCGCAGCAAGGCTGGCCCCATTAGTGGAAGGTAAGGTCCGCAACTTCCTGATTCATAGACCACTCGTGAGGCATGAGGATAGCCCTGCTGAGCCTGTCCATTATTACATTAGATTTCCCAGGGATATGCGTTGCTGTCAGAAAATGTTGGGAGGAAATCGCCCATTGCCATAGCCTGAGGGCTTCTCGACACAAGGGGTAGGACCTGGTCCCGCCCTGTTGTTGATCTACCACACAACTGACATGTTGTCTGTTTGGATCACAATAGTCTCAAAGGGAAGAGAGTCTTGAAGAGCTTGCAATGCTAGGAGCACTGCTCTCATCTCTAGGACATTGATATACAGATACTCATGAGGTTGCCACATGCCTTGGGCTGTCCTGCCTAGATAATGCCCCCCCCCACCCTAGCATCCATGGTCACTGTGGCTACCGGAGGGGGTTGAATAAAAGGTCTGCCCTGAGTCACCAGTGGGGAGACCATCCACCGAGAGAGGTGTCTTTTGCATGTTTCTGTAATCAGGATAATGTGAGACATGGGTAGTTTCTGGAAGGACCACTGCATGAAGAGAAGCCACAGAAGGACTCTCATGTGGTAATGCACTAATGGTACAAGAAGAATGTCAGCTGCCATGGAGCCTAGAACTTGCAGGACATGTCTGACTTGGACCTTTCTGCTCTGCATTAGAAATGACACTCGTTGGCGAATAGAGAAAACTCTTTCCTGAGGTAACCTTGCAAACATCTGTTTTGTGTTTAATTCTGCTCCTATATATGTAACAGATTGACAGGGCAACAAGGCAGATTTTTTGAAATTTACTGTAATGCCTAGTTGGGTGCAGGTTGATACTGTATAATCCCATGCCTCTAAGAGTTGATACCTGGTGGTAGCAGTTAGGAGCCAGTCGCCTAGATAGTGAAACACCTGGAATCCTTGATGTCTCAGGTGAGCCGTGACTACTGCCATATACTTGGTGAACACCCTGGGGGCTGTGGTGAGACCAAAGGGCAGAGCTCTGAACTGATAACTGGCCCCTACCCGGAAGTGAAGAAATATCCTGGTGCGTCTGTCCATTTTGATATGGTAGTGCGCATCCTGAAGATCTATGGAGCACATCCAGTTGTCCTGACTCAGAAAGGGGAGAATGGACTGCAGCGTTACCATCCGGAACTTTTCTTTTTGTACATATTTGTTCAATCTGCTGAGATACAGTATTGGTCTCCAGTCCCCTGTCTTTTTTAGTACTAAAAAGAATCTTGAGTAAGTTCCGGATCCTAGTTGGTCTGCAGGGACTTCCTGAATGGCTCTTTTTTCTAGCAGTTTTGAAACTTGAATAACTGCTTGATCCCTTAGATTGGGTGGGACATCTGGGATGGACTTTTTTGACTTTAGAGGGGGTTGATGAAGGGGATTTTGTAACCTCCGGATATGATAGATAGTACCCATTTGTCTCTTGTTATATTTTGCCAGGCTTTTGGGTACAGGAAAAGTCTTCCCCCGACTGCCACCAGAGGTGAACAGTCGGGCAACCCATCAGGGATGCTGGAAGGGTTTGGCAGAGAAAGTTTCTCTGTCACCCTGATTTTGCGGTCCCCCTCTGCCACAAGGGTGGTGTCTGCCATTGGTGTTGTTTCCCCCTCTGCCCCTGGGGGAAAAATCACCACGTGTGTCAGGCAAGGGTCCCTGGGACTTCTGAAACCACATCTTTCCACCCTTCTGACCTTTGGGATAAGGTCTGTTAGGAGTGGAAAAATGGACTCCCATGGCAGAGAGAGTCTTGCCTTCCTGTTCACACCTGGTAAGCGTGTCTTTCACCTGAGGCCCAAAAAGTGAGGAGCCATCAAAGGGAGTATTTGTGAAGGACGCCCGAAAGGGTTCCACAAATTGACACAGCTGCAGCCAAGCATGTCTCCTGAGAGCCACTCCTGTACCTGTGGCTCTGCTCGCTCCATCAGCTGCATAGGAAATCAGCCTCATGGAGGAGCTGACTATAGAATTAAGAGTCGCAAGCTGGGAAACTATTTTGGCTGATGCTCTCTCAGCTGTAGGATCTTGTAGGGTATCTCCAAGCTCTTTTAGGAGATCCCTTTGAAGTTGTGTGAAATGAGAGAGATAATTCAGGGACCTCATTGAAAAGGTCGCTGAGGAAAACATTTGCTTCCCATATCTGTCCATCATCCTAGACTCTGTTTGGTGGATGGACAGACAAAGAAGTTTCTGCTAACTCTTTCTTGGTGGCTGCTGCTACCACCATGGCATCAATTGGCACACCTTTAGAGAGAAATTGTTTGCCCTGGGGGCTGTTATGAACTAATTTGGTCTCCTCTGAGTAGGTTCCACAGAATCCGGAGCTGACCAAGCCTTTTGAGCCATTACAGACATGAGTGGATCGAAAGGTGGAGACACCCAGGAGGTGGAGGGTCGGGAACCAAATGCCTCCAGGTATACAGACTCATCCTCAGTAGGGGCTAGGGAAGACCAGCCACCCCCTGCCTAAGCATTTCAAGGATGTCCAAAAAGAAAACATCTTCAGAGGGGGACCTGGGGGACCCTTCTGATTCATCCAGGTCTGTATCTGAGGTGACAGACTCAGGGGAGTCTAGGTACTTCCTCTTGTACTTCCTCTTCCGAGGAGGCTCCTCTGAGTGATCAGGGGAGGCCTCGGAAGAAGAGGGGTCACCCAATGGGGGTGTCCTGGGGCATAGGTTCCCTACACTTCTGGGCCGGATGAAGAGCAGAGGTTGGCACAGGCACCACAAAAGAAGGAGCCGATAGGGCTGATAGTAGGGCTGCTTCAGGGGACAGCACACTCTGCATGATCTTGAAGGCATCATGATCTCGAGGCAAAGAAAGCTCTGGCTCTGAAAAGGTGGGAGTCCTTCTCCACATTGAGGGCAATGGCTCTGAGGCCGATGTGGGAGTCAAGCTTACTTGCGCTAAAGCTCCGAGAGGGAGAACGGGGTCGGACAAGGGACCGATGCCACTTCCCCCTCAGAGCCAATGACAGAGTTTCGGTGCCCAGATCCCTCGATGGACGGAACAATCAAGGTGATTGGAGCCGACATCGGAACTGAAGAGGAGGTTATCGGCGTGGTCGGTTCTACTATCAGCACGTCCATGGTCTCCAGCTCCGAACCAAGTGTAGTCGGAGGAGGAATGGAGATGGAAGTGGATGGAGCCGCAACCTGCTGAGGTAGGCTGAAAAGTAATTTTGCAAGGGCCTGTAATTTAAGCAACTTGCTGACTACTCTCTCCACGTCCTGATCTGATAACCTGGAGGATTGAGAGGAGTGGGATAAAGAGCGATGACTGCATTCACTTTCTAATAAGGGTGACTGTGGCACCAAGCGGATCGACTCCAATGAAGGAGACCTTGCTCGCTTGTGGCTCCGAGACGGCTCCGAGGTAGTAATTGGAGCCGAGGGAGGAGGTGACTTGTCAATGCTAGTCAGCACCAACAAACTTGGTTCTTCAAGCCCAGGAGTCGGTTCCGAGGATGGAGCCGACAGCTTGACAGACTTAGAGGATTTCACTGGCTGAGAACCTTTAGCCGGGGAATCCTGTGGTTTCAATAATCCTCGAAGGATTAATTTGTTTTTGCGCTCCTGCAGGACCCTTGGACTAAATGCATGACAGATAGAGCAGGAGTCCTGCAGGTACACAGCCCCTAAACAATAAACACAGCTAGTGTGCCCATCTGTCAGAGACATTTTCTGACAGCATGAGTCACACTTTTTGAAGCCAGAAACTTTGGCCTCTTTAGACAAGTTACACAACTATACTAAAAAACAAAAAGTTTTTTTTTTTTTTTTGTTACAGTTAAGAAACAGAAAGGAGAGCCTCTAATTTAAACAGTTGTCCTAAAGGGGGGGGGCTCTCTAATTTAAATGAGTTCAGGGGAAACGGAAGGCCTGCGAGATATGGAGCGACAGCCAACAAAGCTACAACACACACAAGAAGGTGATAAGGGATAAATTACTATATCTAGACAAAAGGGTTGGGAGGGTGGCCTAATGGTTAAGGTGTTTGCCTTACAAACACAAGGTACAGGGTTTGAATCTCACAGGGGATAACTGGCTAGGCTTAAAATGGCTTGCAAGGGCAGTTAGCCTAGTATGAACCTATGAACCTAAAACGTGACAAATTTTTAAGAATAAACAACAATTATAATCATAGAAAAAACTATACTAAGCCTGAGCCAGTAATGAAGCAACCTCACAGCTGAAGCGACAAACGATATCTGGGTAGCTGATGCTGGGCATTCTGGGATAAGGGTTAGCCTCGAGCCAGTAAATAGCTCTCGAGCTATAGAAGTAGGCTGAGTCAGAGCCGAGGATCGGCTCCGAACCCAAACAGCAAGAACGAAGGTGAGATGGGACAACTTAACATCTCAGTGTTCTCCCATTGGCAGATTTTAGTAAAATTCTCACAGAAAGAGAAACCCCCACAGGGAATCAGAAATCTGGGGAAAAAAATGTATCCATCCCTGCATCTTCCTGTTCAGATTCAGAATCTTGATTCTCTTCATGAAAAGAGGAATCTTTATTTCTTTTACCAAAAACTACTTTGCAAGAAGGATCAATAGTCTGAATTAATTCCCTGAGCCAGACCCATTAAACTACAACTATCCAAAAGAAATTTGAGGAGGAGTGAATATGTGCTTGGTTTTCTGTTTCTTTTTGACAGGAAGAAAGGGCCAGCCATGTTTCTATTGGCAATAGCTGCTTCGACAAGGATGGGCTGGCTAACCCTCAGTCCATACTGGCTGTATGTACTATACCACAGGGATCCAGGGCAAAAGATGAGTAATCTGAGGTACAATTGGCCCACCTGTGGCTAAGGCAAATGTGCTAGCCTGCTGTGGTGATAAAGGCTGTTTGCGTATTTTTTTCTTTTTGTGACTGGAAGAACCAACTATGGGAATGGCAGTCTGTTCCATGGTCAAGATGAAAACGATGCCTCTTTCCCATGGAAGACAAGTAGCAATTGTTGCTAAACACTATCAGTCTACAAAAGTTACTTTTTTGATAGAAAAAAGCACAGAAAAAAGCACTGTAAAACACTATGCCCCTCAAAACCGAGGTGGAATCCTTCAAAGCCCCCGGGCCAGTGGAAAATATGGCCCAAAACGCAGAATCCTTTACAAAAGCAATCTATGGACACCTACATGAATGAATGGAGCATGCTATCCCAAATAAAACCAAGACTCACTCCTCCAAAGGCAGGAGACCTGTCTGGTGGACCCTGGCCATAAATAAGCTATACAACAGAAGGAGAAAGCTGCTACATGATAGAGCAAAATCCTAAAACGGGAAGACGTCTCTGATCAGTACTAGCAAGAAACTACGATCCCTCATAAAATCATCTAAGGCCAGCTTTGAAAGAAAAATAGCACAAGACACTAAAGATAATCACAAGGCCTTCTTTAGTTATGTCAGGAACATGGGAGGCAACTCCCAGACATGTTCTGAGTTAGTGCAAAATGACAAAAAATACACTGAACCCACAGACATTGTCAACATCCTGGCAGAAAGGTTCAGTGCAAACTTCTCCCCCCTTCCTCCCAAAAGAGCAAATGTCTATCCCAACAGAGTGTAGCCTTCCTGAGATCACAGATGCACAGGTGGGAGGTGCCCTCTCCAAAGCAAAAAACACAGCATTAATGGGGCCAGACAGTGTCCCAGGCTGCGTCTTACATGAGCTCCAAGAAGAACTAAACCCTCATGTAAAGTCACTGTTCAATCTCAGCCTTAATACAGGATATGTACCCAAGGAATGGCATACAGCAACAGTGGTCCCGCTCCACAAAGGTGGTGCCACAACAGACCCCAGAAACTATCACCCTATAAGCCTGACTAGCCTGGTCTGCAAAGCTATGGAGCGTATCATCATGGAAATCATAAACAAAGACATTGGGAACCTCCAGACACTGGATTCTACTAAATTCGGCTTTGTTAAGGGCAGATCTTGCCTCTTGAACCTGGTCGACTTCTTTGAAACAGTTACCAAAGCCATAGACGAAGGGAAGGTAGTCTACACAGCCTACCTGGACCTTGCAAAAGCCTTCGACACAATACCCCACTCGGGCAACATAAATAAGCTCACCAGCTTAAATATCAACCCCTATGTCACAAGATGGGTTGCAAACTGGCTCAGGGATAGAACCCACATGGTCAGAATAGCAGGTGCCATGTCAGACTCTAAACCAGTTACAAGTGGTGTCCCACAAGGCTCAGTCCTGGACCTCTCTTGTTTGGTATATATTTCTCCGAGGTACAGGCTAACAAGGGTGGACTATGGCTGACCAAGTTCGCAGATGACTGCAAACTGGGTGCCATAATCGACTCTCCGGCTGACACAAACATCCTCTAAAAGGGTCTCACAGAGATGGATAACTGGTGCCAGAGCAATGGCCTAAAGCTAAATGCCAAAAAGTGCATAGTCATCCCCTTTGTGAAAAACAAAGTGTCCACAAATTACCACATAGGTGGTAATCCATTAAGTACGGAAGAAGTAATTAGGGACTTGGGGACCCAAGTAGATAGCAATCTCTCCCTTGACAATCACGTTGCCAAAGTGGTTAGAAAGGCCTTCTATATAGCCCACCTTATCACGAAAGGGTTCACATCTAGATCAATAGAGGTCATTGTGCCCCTCTGCTCATCACTTATCAGGCCCATAATTGAATACAATGCCCCATTTGGGATGTACCTTACCCAACACCTGCAGCAACTGGAAAGACACCAAAAGTACCTCACCAAGAGGATCAAGGGACTCAAACAGATGCCCTATGCAATTCGGCTAAAGAAACTCTAGCTCTACTCAGTTGCATACCGCCTACTCAGAGGCGATCTGTGTCTGACGTATAAAGCCATGTCCAACCCATAATTAATGGACATGCTTCACCTCAGGAAATCCAAATCCCTTAGAGCTACACGCTCCAGGGACTTGAACCTCAGCACAGAAATAAATAGGACATGCTGGAGGGACAGATTCGTGTCCCAAAGGCTCCCCTCACTCTGGAACAAAATCACAATCCATGTTAGGCAGAGCCCCTCACTGACCCTCTTCAAGAGAAATTTTGATGAGTGGATGGGAGATCGTAAGTTTACCCCTGGGATCTCTTCTGTGTCCCTGCTTGACAGCGGTACAGTAAACTAACCTTAAAAGGGCTAACTTCTGTGACCTACTATACAGAGGCACAGTCAACTAATCTAAAAGGGTGGCAAAAGCCAAACACACCCTGGCTAGGCTTATAAATGCCCTAGGGCAGATAGCCTAGTATCAACCTATGAAAAGAAATATAAACAATCATATTAAGTGACATGAATATAGACTGAACTTCTATTTCCTCAAACCAGTCTCCCTCTAGCATGAACTTATTTCACTTTACTCAGTTAATCAGTACATCCACCAGATTTAGCCATAAGACTAATAAAAGCTCCATACTAGACTGAATTTTAGTCACAGATCCATCCAAATACCCTGTCTCTGGCACTATGGCAAACGCCTTCAGTGACCACCTCCCATCCTTTACTATTCGTAACTGCTCATCACTCCCAGAAACCCATAAATGCCAGGTAACACACGAAATTCTGTCCACAAACCTTTAATACTATCCTAAGAAATTACAAATGGAACTATCTTAAAACCCTTCCCCTTGATGATGCCCTCCTCTACTTCAATAACTCCTTTCTAAACATCCTGCATAGCTTAGTACCCACCTGATCTAGAAGAATTAAATCCAACTATGCTCCCTGGCTCTCAAAATCTACTAGTGAAACAATGAAAAATGGAGATAGAGCCTGGAAACACTGAAACAATTCCAAAACTCCCTCCAACCCTATCCTTTATAAACAGTTTCATAACCAAGCCAAAAAACTTATCTACAAAGACAAGCAACAATATTTTTGGAACGTACAGACAAATAGGAAAAATAACCCCAAACTTTTCTGGTCTTCTGTCAATAATCTCTTATACCTTAGTTCAAAATCCAATCCCTGCCCTGACTCTAATATGTCTCCTGACCTTATTGCCTCTAAATTCAACTCCTACTTCATAGACACTATAAAAGATCTTAAAACCTCCTTCTCTCAAGCCATACCAACTAACCACACTCTTAAAACTAACCCCCCCCCTCCACCAGTAAAAATTCTCTTGAAGCTCAATATCCCTACTCTCAGTTGTATTAAGGAATCCCCCCACAAGAATTTAATCTCTCCCCTATTTCCACTTCTTTGATAAAGAAACTTATCCAAAACCTAAAGCCCTGTTCTAATTCAGCCGATAATATTCCTGCCAAATTCCTCAAAATTGCTGCCAATGCCATAGCCTATCCAATTAGTATTTTAATCAACAGGTCTATCCAGGAATCCTATGTCCCTTACCTGTGGAAAAAAAGCCATAATCCTCCCTCTTCAGAAAGGTGACCCTTTCTCTGATATCTCAAACTTCCGGCCCATCACCATTTTATCCCCAATCTCCAAAATATTGGAAAAATGTGTCCATAAACAACTCACCCATCACCTTCTAAATCACAATATCCTTTCACCAACCCAGCATGGATTCCATCCAGGGCATAGTACTTCAACTGCCTTGATCTCTTTCTTGGATATCATTAACAAAGCCTGTGACTATGGCCATACAGTGTCAGCTCTCTTTCTGGATCTCTCAAAAGCCTTTGATACAACATCTCATACCTCTTAACGGGTTCAAAAGCTATCTCTCAGATAGGCAACATGCTGTTAAATGGCAAAACTCTATCTCTCCTTACCTACTTAACCCCACAGGTGTCCCACAAGGCTCAATTTTAGGACCTCTTCTATTTAATATATTTATAAATAATCTGCACCAAACTTTTCCAAATACCTCCCTAGTACGGTATGCAGATGATTCAACTATCATCTGCTCTGCACCCAATCCTGCATCTCTTCAACAAATGACACAAACAGCATTCAGTACAGTAGAATCTTGGCTCTATAAACATAATCTCTCTCTCAACCCTAAAAAAAACTAAGCTTATGGTATCTACCGCCAAAAGAAATACAGAATTTAACAAAGAAAATGTCATTATTTTCTCTCTAAACTCCATTAAAATTGAGCTTGTTACTAACGCCAAATTATTAGGAGTCATAATAGACAAAAACCTCAAGTTTGACCTTCCCATCCAATCTAATATTAATAAAACCCATAAAAAATAGGGCTTCTGTACAGACTCAACAAATTTCTCTCCTTACCATCTAAACAAGTTTTAGTTCTCTCCTATCGCCTACCTTCACTAACCTATGGTGCATCTTTGTCTATTAATCTACAGTCTTCCATGAAACTCAAACTAGAATCTTGCTACAACAATTTTATTTATTTATTTATTTACATTTGTTGACTGGGAATGTCCGACTGGACGCAGGTCCATTTTCAGCAGATGCCCAGGGAGAAAAGCTCCACAAATTAAAATATTACAGACATAGTTACAGATGAAGAATCCTAGCAATTAAAATATTACAAACATAGTTACAGATGAAGAATGTAGTACATTCAGTAGATAACTACCATCTGTTCTATCCACGAACTCATATAGCAGATATTAACAATTGTTACAATAAGAAGTTACTGCCATAAAAGGAAGTATCAGAGCTTGCTGTAATCAAAGGTAGTTTGTGGGGTGGAAGAGAAGTAGAGAGTAGATGGAGTGGGAGACGTTAGAGGGGAGAGTTACAAGGGCATAGCCAGCATGTTTTTAGGTGCACTTTAAGTAAAGCTTTGAAGTGGGTGCATGATGGTAGAGAGGTTATTGTGGGGGGTGTTCCATAATTTGGCTATAGCGCTGGAGAATAGTACTTCTCCAGCAGTGTTATTGGCTCTAGCAACCTGTAATTGATTTTTGTTGCTGGATCATAGTGGTCTGGTGGTGAGATAGGGTTGGAGTAGAAACTGGAGGGATGTGACCTTTAGAGGATGGTTAACCAATTTGTGGGCGAGTGCGAGTTGATATCATTGAATGAGGTGAGGGAGTTCTAGCCAGACACACAAACACACGTGTGTGTGTGTGTGTGTGTGTGTCTGTGTGTGTGTGTGTGTGTGTGTGTGTGTGTGTGTGTGTGTGTGTGTTATATATAGATATACATATCTATATATATATAGATATACATATCTATATATATATATATATATATATATATATATATATATATATATATATATATATATATACATATATATATATATATATATATATATATATATATATATATATATATATATATATATATATATATATATATATACACACACATACATATATATCTACATATATATATATACACAGACACACATTCATACATATATATATATATATATATATATATATATACACACAGATACAAGATTGCCAAATTTGCCACAGGCAGCCGTAACTCCTCCCATCACTATAATTCATTAAGGAAACTACAATGGCTAGAACTCCCCTATTATTCTTGCAACTAACCACTTCACACAAACTTATCTATAAACTACATTATTGCCCTACCCTGCCCTCAGCTCCTTACTTATCCCCTACTCCCCTCTCAGGCCACTATGTTCAGAACACTTACACTTACTCTAAATCCACAAACCAAACCTTCCTGTAGGCAAACTACTCTACTCTTGGACCATGGCCAGAGCCTGGAATAACCTCCTTCCCTCTAGTCGCAGTGAACAACATCTCTCTAACTTCAAAACCAGCCTGCATAATCCTCTCCTCTCCAACTGGATATGTAGCTGTACAAAGCCACATACTGCAACCAATGAAGCCATTGCCTGACCTCTTCTTCCCTCAGACTCAGCTGCCCACGATAAAACAATCTAGCCCTGTTCATTCCTAGTAGCATCTCTATCCCCACTTCCCTCTTGAACCTTACTTTCTCTCTATGCTATAGCTTCTCCTGAACTGAGCTAATTTCCATCTCATGTTCTACACCTTCACCAGAACTTGCCTATCTTTTTCTCTCCACACATCTACTGACTATAATCATCCACTCTAATTCCTTCTACTACCTCCTAACTCTTCTCAAACCTCCTCCACCTGAATTTCCACTGGATCTTTGTAATTCTACAATACTGATTTGTATTATATTCTTATTTAAATAATTTTGTGTCTTAGGACCTGTCATTTCAGACTCTACTACGCTGACACTATACTACGTATCCAAGAACCTACTCTTTCAAATCGTTCCCATTATTTTTGCTGCATTTTTGCCTATTATGATGTACTTTACTGCAATCATTGTATTAATTATCTGTTTTTGCATTGTCTCATTGCAAATATTGTATTTTAATCCCCTGTATTGGAGCTCATTGTTCTTTTATAACGCCTTACTGCAACTATTGTATTCCAGTACTGCATTTTGTAAGTTTATGTCTTGGAGCTTTTCTCTCTGGGCCTCCACTGAAAATGGGCTCTCTGTGGCCCAGTGGACTTTCTCGGTAAACAAATGTCAATAAATAAATATTTAAACACAATTTCTTCACAGAAAAAATGTTTTCAGTTACTTTAAACTACTTTTAAACTGACAGGAAAAAAACAAGTGCTCAGTTTAAAAGTACGTTACAGTCTCGATACAGTCCATTAAAACAAAAATCTCCTAGCTTTAAAATCACTTTCCTGAAAAGGAAAGAAATAAAATATCAACAAAAGTAAGAAAATGAAATTTTTCCCCAAAGGGAAATTATCTGTCCAGCAAAGGAAAGCACAAGCTGACCATCAATCCCCCAAAGCCTCAGAAGAGCGTACTATCAAGCGGCAGTAAAGCTCTGAAGGGCTTTGTGCCCAAACTTGTTAGGTCAGCTCAGCTTGAGCTCCAAACTTGTTAGGTCAGCTCAGCTTGAGCTGCTTGACAGTCTGGGCACATGGAAGGTGCCCTGAAGCTTTGGCAGCTGGCAGGAAACAATCCATATAGTTATTGATACTGCATTGGTAATTGATATGATGAACATTAAGTGAGCCACACAAAATTACTGCATGCGATCATAAATGACCAATTGAAATTCAACCATGTATCACAAGTGTTTCAAAAAACTTATCAAAGACTAAGTGCATTATACAGAGTAAAAATATATTTCACTGACATAGCTAAAAGATGGATAGCCTCTGTTTTCTTACTGCTTACACAATCTTCACCAACCTTCAGTTCACAAAACTGTACAAAGTTGAGGAAAGTTATAATAAAATAGCCAAATTTGATGCAAACTATAACAGAACACACCACCGTCTAGCTGCTACAGAATTATTCTCATTAGAACTACGACATCATCTAGCGTGTTCTCAGCAAATTACAATACACAGACTTCTTTATATGCCAGAAAATTGTCCTGCCCTTAACAACTTAATAAAAAATTACTCCTTCAATAAAATTTTACACTCTAGGGAAAAATCATTAATTCCTATAACCATATCATCTAATACTGCACGTGACTCTGTATTCAAATAGTATAGCTAAACTATGAAACTACATCCCACTAGCATTGAAATCTATTCAGAATGCAAACTCATTTAAAACACAACTAAAACTTTACCTGTCAAATCAATGGCTCTACTCATGTACATCTCTAGGATAAATATCACCATTATCTTCAACTTGCTATATCGTCAAACTATTTATCTTCATTCAGAATCCTATGCTCCAGAATCAGTCTTCATCATAACTTGAAAAGTTCTACTAGCATCTCCCAACTATATACATAGGTTCATAGGTTCATAGGTAGGTACTAGGCTATCTGCCCGAAGGCATTTATAAGCCTAGCTGCAATGTGCTGGTTTTCACCGTCCCCTTAGATTAGTTCCCTGTGCCTCTGTCCAGCAGAGCCATTAAAGTGATCCCTGGGGTAAACTTTCTGTTTCCCATCCACTCTTCAAGGTTTCTCTTGAAGAGGGTTAGCGAGGAGTTCTGCTTAATGTAGATTGGAATCTTGTTCCAGAGCATGGGAAGTCTCTGGGACAGGAATCTATCCCTCCAGCATGTCCTATTTATTGTTGTGGTGAGGTTTAGATCCCTGGAGCGGGTGGCTCGAGGGGATATGGTTTTCTTTAGGTGGAGCATGTCCATCAATTCTGGGTTGGACATGGCCTTGTATGTCAGGCAGAGATCACCTCTAAGTAGGCGGTATGCAACCGAGTACAGCTGGAGTTTTTTCAGTCGAGCTGCATAGGGCATCTGCTTGAGGCCAGTGATCCTCTTGGTGAGGTACTTCTGTGGTCTTTCCAGTTGTTGCAAGTGTCTTATAAGGTACATCCCAAATGGGGTATTGTACTCTATGATGGGTCTGATGAGTGATGTGTAGAGGGGCCCAATGACCTCTTTCAATCTGGATGCAAACCCTTTTGTGATTAGGTGGGCCACATAGAAGGATTTTCTAACCACTTTGGCAATATTATCAAAGGAGAGGTTACTATCTACTTGGGTCCCCAGATCCCTTATTACGTCTTCCATATTTAGGGGGCTACCACCTATGTGATAGTTTGTGGGTACTTTGTTTTTTCCAAAGGGGATGACTATGCATTTTTGGCATTTAGCTTGAGGCCATAGTTTTGACACCAGGTATCTGTCTCAGTGAGACCCTTTTGGATTATGTCTGTGTCAGCCAGAGAGTCAATTATAGCCCCTAGTTTGCAGTCGTCTGCGAACTTGGTCAGTCATAGTCCTCCTGTGCTTGCCTGTAACTCTGAGAAGTATAATCCAAACAGGAGGGGTCCTGGGACTGAGCCCTGGGGAATGCCACTTATAACCGGTTTAGAGTCAGACCTAGCTCCTGCAACTCTTACCATGTGGGTTCTGTCCATGAGCCAGTTGGCAACCCATCTCATGACGTAGGGGTTTATGTTCAGGCTGGTGAGCTTGTCTATAATACCTGAGTGGGGAATGGTGTTGAAGGCCTTTGCGAGGTCTAGGTAGGCTGTGTGGACCACCTTTCCCTCATCTATAGCCTTGGTAACTGTCTTAAAGAAGTCCACCAGGTTTTGGAGACATGATCTGCTCTTAACAAAGCCGTACTGGGTAGGGTCCAATGTTTGGAGGTTCCCAATGTCTCTGTTAATTAGATCCATGATGATACGATCCATAGCTTTGCAGACCAAGCTAGTCAGGCCTATAGGGTGATAGTTCCCGGGGTCCATTGTGGCTCCACCTTTGTGGAGTGGAATAACCGTTGCTGTGCACCACTCTCTGGGCACATAGTCTGTGGAGAGGCTGAGTTTAAACAGTGTGTTTAGGTGAGGAGTTAGTTCATCTTTGAGCTTGTGTAGGATGCAGCCTGGGACACCATCTGGTCTCATTGATGCTGTATTTTTGGCTTTGGAGAGGGCTGTTTTAACCCGAGTGTCTGTGATTTCAGGGGTACTACATTCTTCTGGTATAGTTATGGGCCCTATTGGGGGTGAGGCGGGGTGAAGTTTGCACTGAACCTGTCTGCCAGGATGTTGGCTATATCAGTTGGTTCAGTGTATTTTGTGCCATTCTACACTAACTCTGAGCAGATTTGAGAATTGCCACTTAGATTCTTGACATAGCTAAAGAATGCCTTGTGGTTATCTTTGGAGTCCATGGCAATTTTTCTTTCGAAGCTAGCCTTGGAAGATTTTATGAGGGAACATAGTTTCTTGCTGATACTGATCAGGGATGTGTTCCCTTCTTGGGATTTTACTCTTTTCTGTACTAGTTTCCTCCTTCTATTGTATAGCTTGTTTATGGCAGGGGTCCACCAGACTGGTTTCCTTTTCTTGGAGGAGTGAGTCTTGGTTTTGTTTAGGATAGCATGATACATGCATTCTTGTAGGTGCCCGTAGAGTGCATTAGTAAAGGATTTTGCAGCGTGGACAGCGTTATCCTTTATCATGGGGGCTTTGAAACTTCCCACCTCGGTCTTAAGTAACGTGAAGTTTGCTTTTGAAAAGCTTTTCACGGTGGTTTCTTTGACCGGGGGTGGTGGCAGAATGTGGATATTCAGAGTGATTAGTATATGGTCAGATCTAACCAACGAGGGGTTGACGTCCGGTGTGGAACACAGGTCACCCTTGTTGGTGATGACCAGGTCCAATATGTTGTCACCTCTGGTGGGGGTGTTAGCCAGTTGATCCAGGGTGTTTGAGTTTATAAATTCTAGGAAATGTTGGGCAAGGGAGTTTGTACTTGAGTAGTTCTCCCAGTTAATGTTTGGGTAATAGAAATCAACCAATATCAGGGTGTTTGGTAGGACCTTTATGTTTCCTAGTGTTTCCAGGAATGCAGAGTGGGGGTTCTGGGACATGATGGGTGATCTGTAGCAAGCTATAATTTGAATAGCAGTTTTGCCCATTGTTAGCTGCACGTGGATGATCTCTGAAGCATCGTGCTGTGCCACTAACCTGGAGGTGTGGGTATCCTTGATGAATATGGATACTCCCTCACCTTTTGTATTTCGGTCCAGGGTTTTGTGGCCGAAATGTATGGTATGAGTTGTAGTCTGGTAGTGCTGGGGTGCTCTCTGGAGCCTTAAACCAGGTTTCTGTTACTGCACATATATTGATTTTCTCCATACTGAGGAGTGCCTCGAGTGCGTGCATTTTGAGGTTTAGACTTCTGGCATCGAGTAGCATTACCCTCAGTTTTTTGTTAATTGTGCTATTTACGGCAGTGGGTTTGTCTTTTGAGCCTTGCCTAAAAAAGGCACTATGGGGCTGGCAAGAGCCTTGGCCAGTATTCAAAAGCCTAAGGGTGACAGGTGTAAGCCATCTCTAGCGAAGCAGCATGGCTTGTCGAGCATGTCATCCCAGGCTGGCAGATACTGGATCCCCTTTGAATGACACCAGAAGCTTAGCCAATTGTTGAAATTGATCATTTTTTTCTCTAAACCGTGGTATCATTCTTGGTGAGGGCAGGATGCTACTCAGGGTCAGGGTCATAATTGCTTGGGCTATGTGATCAGAGAGCTCCTCCATGTCTCTTTTTGTGTAGTCCAGGGAGGTACGGCTCAGGTCATTCACACCAACATGGACAATGACAGAGTCATATTTGTACTTGTTCTGGAGTGACCTGAGTGCTTGTGTTATGTGGCGGATCCTGGCACCTGACAGGCAGCTAACAGTAACCTTCTCCTTGTTCAGCCTAGTGAGTGGGACGTCAGTGTACCTGACTATAGAGTCACCTATTACTAGTGTGTTGGGTATGTTATTTTGCCTTAAGGGCTGTGATTGCATGGCACACTGGTTTTGTAAAGTATGCATTTCATGGTTTGTGTTGGGGGGTGGAGGTTGCTTGGATATCTGCTTTGGAGGTCTCTGTTGCTTTTGCAGATTTTTATTTACAGCCTCCGAGTATGTTTTCGTGTATTTATATGTGTTTTTTGCTCATGCTGGTTTCATAGGTCTATGTGAGACTGGTGGTGTGATGCAAGTAATTCCCTTCTCCTCTTGACTGCCTGGTCCAGTCTTGGGTTGAGAGAGCTTAGCCTCCAGTTTGTCTGTATAATTGCATCTCTTGCATGTATTAGTGTTTGGTGGAAGGAGGAGAGGGTTGTCTGTGTACTTGAGGCAATTGTAACATTGCCTCAAAATGCCCAGATTCACCAGTTGGACCAGAGAGTACACCTGAAACTGCCCTTTGGACATGTCTGGATAGGTACAGTGAACTGTTTTACTGCTTGGCTGGTAAGGTCAAATAGAGAGCCTTGTCCTTCTCTACAGTATAGGGGGGTCTAGTGCTAAGGTTTATTACTGCTTGCTATGAGTTTTGAGCAAGTGCTGGGATGAGAAGTGAATGGTTTGAGTGCTTAAGTTGAAAGTTTGTCTAGTTCCAAGAGAAAAAAATTGAAGAGTAGACTTTGTGGAGTCAGGAATAGTTATACCCTAGCTAACCGGCGTGACCTGGCGTGCAAAACCGCGCAAATGAGGGTTTTATAGCAGGGAAATGAAAGAGATAGAAATTAGCCCAAAATGCCCAATAAACTACTAATTTCTGGGCTGAAACCACTCCTCCAGGGACAGATAAGCTGCTCAAAGCTCCCTCTCTCACAGTGAACAGAGAAACTTCCTTCTATCCAAGTAAGGTATGGGCAAACACAGAAACTAATCACATGTTCTATTATCAATATGACAAACCCACTAATATACCTCTTCAAATGCTCAATATTCAACATCTACTAATGCAGAAGTATTTTTATAGTGCAACATTTGCTTTAATTTCACATGACTGTAATCTTATTAGCAAATGAATGTGTAATTTTTAATGAATCTTACTTAATGTCTGCTCACGTATATTACTAAATGTCTGTTTAAAAATGTAATATGTTGGAGCTTTTCTTCCCAGGCCTCCACTGAAAAGGGTGTTTGATTAAACCCAGTTGGACAAACTCAGTAAACAAAAGCAAAATAAAATAAAATAAAATAAATAAAACTGCAGTTTCACTAGGTTTTCTGGTCAGGCGTTAACTTGTTGATGGCTAGTTATTTTGTTTCAAATGGTAAACTGTTGCTGTCTCTAACTGGTGTACATTGTTGGCTGGAGTTTTAGCTGCTTTTTTTTGTTCTTTTGCTTTATTTCCTCGGTATAACTGTGTGTGGTATTTCTCTGTGCAGAGCTGTGTGGCAGATGCAGGCACTTTCAGTTTCAAATTGTCTGTTAGAAACCATAGTCAATCCCATATTCTAGTTAGAACTATACAAATCGCAGAGTAAAGTAGAGACATAGCGTTGTACTTCTAAGCCAAACTTGCAGCTAATCTAGAGCAAAATATTAATGCATACTATTTTATGATGCTTGAACCAGTTTTTATCTATGTTTATTATATCACCTCAAATCAATACTTAACTAGATGCAGAATGCTACTATCTTAGGTTCATAGGTTCATAGGTA
Organism: Protopterus annectens; assembly: GCF_019279795.1. Lineage (NCBI taxonomy): Eukaryota > Metazoa > Chordata > Ceratodontiformes > Protopteridae > Protopterus > Protopterus annectens. The sequence goes on along the minus strand of NC_056739.1, from coordinate 1,570,358,552 downwards.
AGTACTAGGCTATCTGCCCAAGGGCATTTATAAGCCTAGCCAGAATGTGTTAGCTTTTGCCACCCCTTTAGATTAGTTCCCTGTGCCTCTGTCCAGCAAAGCCATTAGTTCCCTGTGCCACTGTCCAGAAGAGCCACTGCAGTGATCCCCGGGGTAAATTTTCTGTTTCCCATCCACCCATAAAGGTTTCTCTTGAAGAGTGTTAGTGAAGGGCTCTGCCTGATGTATACTGGAATCCTGTTCATCTGTTCAACTGCTTCTCAAGTCTATTCTTCAAAGCTACTGGAAATTCCCAGATGACCTGATGACATGTGTGTGTGTGTGTGTGTGTGTGTGTGTGTGTGTGTGTGTGTGTGTGTGTGTGTGTGTATATATATATATATATATATATATATATATATATACACATATATGGAATACTAGCCAATCAAAAATCACAAAGCGGAGCCACTTCTACTGTTCCTCAATGAACAGAAGAGGCTCCGTTTTGCAATTTCTGATTGGCTCGTATGCCGGTATATGACCCAATCAAAAATCGCAAAGTGGAGCGTCTTCTGTTCAATGCGGAACAACGGGCTATTCTGCATTGAACAGAAGTGGCTCCCGATTTGCCATTTTTGATTGGCTTGTATGTTGGGATAAGAGCCAGTCAAAAATGCCGGTTGCTTGAGTTCTGGATAATGGGGACTTTAGTGTGTGTGTGTGTGTGTGTGTGTGTGTGTGTGTGTGTGTGTGTGTGTGTGTGGTGTGTGTGTCTGTGTATATACACAGAAGGTTGGTATATTGTGTGTGCAAGAGACCATATGGAAGGGGAGTAAGGCTAGGTGTATCGGAGGTGGGTTCAAATTGTTTTATCATGGCGTGGATGGGAGGAGGAATGGCGTAGGAGTTATTCTGAAGGAACAGTATGCTAAGAGTATTTTGGAGGTGAAAAGTGTGTCGGATAGAGTGATGTTTATGAAGCTAGAAATTGATGGTGTAATGATGAATGTTGTTAGTGCATATGCTCCACAAGTTGGGTGTGCAATGGATGAGAAAGAAAAATTTTGGAGTGAATTGGATGAATTGGTGATGACTGTACCCAAGGGTGAGAGAGTGGTAATTGGAGCAGATTTCAATGGGCATGTTGGTGAAGGGAACAAAGCGGATGAGGAAGTGATGGGTAGGTATGGTGTTAAACAAAGGAATGCAGAAGGTCAGATGGTAGTGGATTTTGTGAAAAGGATGGACATGGCTGTGGTGAAAAAGTATTTTAACAAGAGGGAGGAGCACAGGGTGACATACAAGAGTGGAGGAAGAGGCACACAGGTGGATTATATCTTATGTAGAAGGGCCAGTCTGAAGGAGATTGGAGACTATAAAGTGGTGACCGGAGAAAGTGTAGTTAGGCAGCATAGGATGGTGGTTTGTAGGATGACGTTGGTGATCAAGAAGAGGAGGAGGAGTGTGAGGGCAGCACCAAGGATCAAATGGTGGAAATTGAAAAAGGGTAATTGTGAGGTGGAGTTCAGGGATGAGTTAAGACAGGCACTGGGTGGCAGTGAAGAGTTACCAAATAGCTGGGTAACTACAGCAGAGCTAGTAAGGGAAATGGCTAGAAAGGTGCTTGGTATCACATCGGGACAGAGGAAGGACGACAAGGAGACATGGTGGTGGAATGAGGAAGTACAGGAAAGTATACAGGCAAAGAGGTTGGCAAAGAAGAAGTGGGATTGTCAAAGAGATGAAGAAAGTAGACAGGAGTATAAGGAGATGAGGTGCATGGCAAAGAGAGATGTGGCGAAGGCTAAGGATAAGGCATATGAAGAGTTGTATGAAAGGTTGGACACTAAGGAGGGAGAAAAGGACCTGTACCGATTGGCTAGACAGAGGGACCGAGCTAGGAAAGATGTGCAGCAGGTAAAGGTGATAAAGGATAATGAGGGAAACATACTCACAAGAGAGGAGAGTGTGTTGAGGAGATGGAAAGAGTACTTTGAGGGGTTGATAAATGAAGAGAATGAGAGGGAGAGAAGGTTGGATGATGTAGGGATAGTGAATCATGAAGTACAATGGATTAGCAAGGAGGAAGTAAGGATAGCTATGAAGAGAATGAAGAATGGAAAGGCTGTTGGCCCAGATGACATACCTGTGGAAGCATGGAGGTGTTTAGGTGAAATGGCAGTGGAGTTTTTAACCAGATTATTTAATGAAATCTTAGAAAGTGAGAGGATGCCTGGGGAATGGAGAAAAAGTGTTTTGGTACCAATTTTTAAGAATAAGAGTGATGTGCAGAGCTGTAGTAACTACAGATGAATTAAATTGATCAGTTACAGCATGAAGTTATGGGAAAGAGTAGTGGAAGCTAGGTTAAGAAGGGACATGATGATTAGTGATCAGCAGTATGGTTTCATGCCGGGAAAGAGCACTACAGATGCAATGTTTGCTCTGAGGGTGTTGATGGAGAAGTACAGAGAATGTCAGAAGGAGTTGCATTGTGTTTTTGTAGACTTAGAGAAAGTATATGACAGGGTGCCTAGAGAGGAGTTGTGGTATTGTATGAGGAAGTCAGGAGTGTCAGAGAAGTATGTAAGAGTGGTACAGGATATGTACGAGGGTAGTGTGACAGCGTTGAGGTCTGCAGTGGGAGTGACGGATGCGTTTAAGGTGGTGGTGGGGTTACATCAAGGATTAGCTCTAAGCCCTTTCTTATTTGCAATGGTGATGGGCAGGTTGACAGACAAGATCAGGCAGGAGTCCCCGTGGACTATGATGTTTGCAGATGACATTGTGATCTGTAGTGAGAGTAGGGAACAGGTGGAGGAGACCCTGGAGAGATGGAGATATGCTCTAGAGAGAAGAGGAATGAAGGTCAACAGGACTAAGGCAGAATATATGTGTGTGAATGAGAGGAAGGATAGAGGAATGGTGAGGATGCAAGGAGTAGAGGTGGTGAAGGTGGATGAGTTTAAATACTTGGGGTCAATAGTTCAGAGTAACGGTGAGTGTGGAAGAGATGTGAAGAAGAGAGTACAGGCAGGATGGAGTGAGTGGAGAAGAGTGTCAGGAGTGATTTGTGACAGACGAGTGCCTGTAAGAGTGAAAGGGAAGGTCTACAAGAGGGTAGTGAGACCAGCTATGTTATATGAGTTGGAGACAGTGGTATTGACAAAACGGCAAGTGTTTGAGCTGGATGTGGCAGAGTTAAAGATGTTAAGATTTGCACTGGGTGTGACGAGGTTGGACAGGATTAGGAATAAGTATATTAGAGGATCAGCCCAGGTTAGAAGGTTTGGAGACAAAGCCAGAGAGGCAAGATTATGTTGGTTTGGACATGTGCTGAGGAGGGATGCTGAGTATATTGGGAAAAAGATGCTATGGATGAAGCTACCAGGTAGCAGGAAAAGAGGAAGGCCTAAGATAAGGTTTATGGATGTGGCAAGAGAGGACATGCAGGTGGTTGGTGTGACAGAGCAAGATGCAGAGGACAGGAAGAAATGGAAACAGGTGATCTGCTGTGGCGACCCTTAACGGGAACAGCTGAAAGAAGATGATGATGATATATATATATATATATATATATATATATATATATATATAATATATAAATATATATATATATAATATATATATATATATGTATAGATATATATGTGTGTGTGTGTGTGTGTGTGTGTGTGTGTGTGTGTGTGTGGCTGTGTGTTTATTACAAATGCATCTAACATGTGAACCTCACTATGAGGAAAATACCTCATTTTGAGTCTTAAAAAGCCCATGTTCCTCAAAGTTCCACACTAAAGGGGTGTGACACATTCAACATTAAGAATTTTTTAGTTGATATGTGGAAAATGCTCGATCATATTAAATCAAGTTTTTTTATATGTATAAAGTAACTGATTTTAACTATCCTTTGAGATTTCTAGTTGAAGTTGTTAGCAAGTTGTTAGTAAATGCTCCACACATTGCCTATCAGTTCCACATTACTAGGTAGTATTCCACACTTTGGAGATGGTAGGTTGATAGCTATGACCATGCCAAGTCCATCCCCTTCCACAGTGGCATAGTTTGTACATGTTATTAATACAGGTATTAATTACAGTTATTAATACATAGCAAAGAGTCTGATCAGAGGAAATACCTATTAAATGTAAGTAATTTCTGAGTAAATAATGATTATGCAAAAACACAGAGATTAAAATACAGAAAGATGTTATGGAAAAAAAGCAAAAAACAAAGAAGCAATCAGTTACCTACCTACCCTCTATCAGCTTTCAGTCTCACCCACCACTAATATCTTTCAACCCTGCAATTTCTTTTTTCTTCTTGATACATACTACCTGCCACCTACAACATAGCGATCCCTTTACTTAATCATGCTATTACCCAGCTTATCCTCTATTCTTCTCCTGCTACTGGGCCATCTTTCATCCTACCTATGACTCTATAATAGCTCTCAACATCTCTCCATCTCTATCCCAACTACCTACACATAATTCCTGCCTACACTTCCCACACATTGTACCAAACCTATGTAATGATGCTTCTCACCTTTACTCCAAATATAGACTGATTAACTCCATTTCAACTCAAACCAAAACAACATAAAGTGGAAATATACTCATAAAAAGTATCACTCCCCCAATATACTAAACTCCTTCTAGAAGGAGACATTCACCCTAACCCTGGCTCCACCTATCACAATGAACATCAAGACAATTCTCTTACACACACTACTTTAATCCTACAACAGTCAAGCCCAACCTTGGTAATTAAACATTTGCTGCCATAAATATTAGAAGCATAAGAAATAAAATTGTTGAACTACATGCCTGGATTACCCAACATAAACCTGATATTCTCACTGTAACTGAAAATTGGATCAAACCCATCATAAACGACTCCAAAATGACACCTCCTTGCTTTAATATCATCAGTAATGACTGTATAAAGAGGAGAGGGTGTGGTATTGCTTTAGTATTTCCCAACAACTACCACATTTCCCTTAACAAACCAATACCAAAATTCAGTTCAGCAGAGCTTTTTATTACTTTCCTGAAATTAAACCATTATAAACAAATATGTATTACTGTTCTATCAGCAGCAGCAAGGATAATCACCTGGTGGTGTAAACCCTGGCTCTAGATGATTGTCACTGTTGAAGTGATACCCCAACACCATGTGCAAAAAATGGGTTTGTAGATGTATGGATGTATTACTGTTCTTTACATCCCTCTGGTAACAATGCATCTGTAATGGAATATATCCTACATTGGATATCTATAACATTTCCACAAGAAATAATGCTACTAGTTGATGTGAATGTCAACTGGTTGAATATAAACTCTAAGTCCCCTACATCTAGTGTGAACCTATTTGGTTTCACACAACTAATTAATAGTCCCACACATTATAGCAAGATATCTAATTCCCTTTTAGACTGGATCCTTGTATCAGACCCTAGCAAATTCATCACCGCAGGTACAATATTTGACTATCTTGGTGACCATCTCCTAATCTCTACAGCCATACATCTTGCACATCCACATAAAACTATATGCAACCTTTCCAAGTTTAACCCAGAAATGTTCATTACTAACCTACCGTCTATTCATTTGAACTTTTGAAAAATCCTCCCCTTGGATGATGCTGTAAATCAATTCAATACAATATTTCTGAATATCCTAAATAGTCTTGCTTGAACCTCCTAGAAGGAAGAGACTAAAAAGAAACAATGCAATCTGGCTATCCAAAAAGAGTAGAATGCCAATGCATGATAGAGAACAACAATGGAAAGACTAGCAAAAATATAAAAATATATCTTGAAAACTTCAGTATGCTTTGCAATTGTACTAAAAGCAAATTAATGAAGGCAAAGATTGTACTATAACTTTCAGAATAATAGTAAACACAACCCTAAAAAATTCTGGACAGCTATTACAGAAATCTTGTATCATGGCCATAATTCAACCCTAACCCCTCTCCCAATAACTTGTCAGTTAAAACCACAACAAAATTCAACTCTTTATTTCATAGATAATATAGTATCAATAAACAAGGATTCCTCAACATTTAATCCTAACCCTGTCCAGCACTCATATATTACCACATCCACTTTCTTCTTCTTCAGACCTGTGCCTGCATCCTATATAAAACTACTCTTAAATAAACTCAAACCATACTCTACTTTAGATGATGACCTTCCAAGTGAATATCTTAAAATAGTAACTGATAGCATTGCTTACCATCTCAATCCTTATAAGTAGATCAGTCCTGGAATCCCATGTTCCCTCTCTCTAGAAAGTCACACATTATCCCTCTGCACAAAGAAGGAAATTCAACAGACATTACTAACTTCAGACCAATAGTAATCTTATTCCTCCCTCCAAAATACTTGCAAAAATGTATTCAAAAATAATGTCTAAACTATCTTCTGCAGGAAGAAGTCCTATCTCCCACACAACATGGATTCTGCCCTTCCCATAGTACTAACTCTGCACTTCTAACCTATATAGATACTGTCAATAAAGCTAGAGATAAAGGCAAACTAGTCTCCTTCTCATTTCTAGACTTGTCTAAAGTCTTTGAAATGATTTGCTACAGCAAACTTCTACTTAAAATGTCCTCAGTAGATCTCTCTCAGCCTACCCTTCTATGGCTCAAAAGCTACCTATCGAATATGTATTAGTCAGTAAAATGGCACTACACCCTCTCTCCATACCACCCAGACACCACCAGCATACTACAAGGCTCCATCCTTGGTCCACCCCTCTTTAACATTCTCACCAGCACCCTTCATACATCCACACAGCTTGCCTCCCTAATACAGCACACAGATGACTCCACACTCATTTGCACATTTCACAATGTGGCACACCTCCAACAAATTACTCAAGAAGCTTTAACAGCTGTGAAGACTGGTAGAGAAGGGTGAAAGCTGCCAGCCTAGCCAGATAGAATTTTATACATAATTCTATAATTTGTAAATATGAATATGAATCACAGGCTTGTTGTCTTAAACAAAAAAAAAACTGCTGTTACAAAAATGGGGCAACAGTACTCTCTACTGACCCAGTAAAAGCATGTTGTGACCATTTGATCTCAATTCGGCTCCAGTCGGGCTAGATGAATGCTTCCTGCCTATTGTTCTAAGGCTAAAGTTAATGACCAGAATTTACATGTGGAATGTCCTTTATTGCTCTAAGTATAAAATAATGTAAATGCAGTTTCTGTCAGCCTGGGAACACCAGGAAAGTGTGAAATGATGTAATGTTTTATCAGAACTGCAGTTTCAATTTAAACAGAGAGAACCAGAGATTAGGAAGCATTTTTGTCTTGAACATCCAACTCAGCACTGCCTTACGCTCTTTTTATGTAAGTAGTATGTTAGAACTGTGTTTTCTCCGAAAACTAGATAGGAATTAGAAAATATTAGACTAAGTGTTTTTCTGTTATGTCAGAACTGTACTACTGAATTATTTTAAGTATTTCTGTATGATCTCTGAACTCTTGACTAGCACTGACTGTGTAGTAGAAAGTATGGTCTTGTGGTTTTAATTATTTATTATTAAATATTTTAAAACCTTTTAACTGTGGCTGGTTTTGTGTAGAAATAAGTTAAGCTCTAAGAGTACATTGCATGTATATAAGGATCCTGTACCAGGTCATTCTAATAAGCCTTGAGACTGTTTAGTCACATATACCAATTGGATAATAATATTGCACAGTAATAATTGGACACCCTTTAAGGGCATTTGAGTAGCTGATAATTATTAGTGGGTGGTGGCAGCTGGTACTACTGTATAGTCTGGGTAAAAGGGGCACAGCTGGAGAACCTGTGACAGCCTTCCCCAGAAGTGTCTGTGTGGTTGTATAAACTCTTACCTCAAAGTGTATGTGAGTGTGTGTCAGTTGCATGGGCAGAGACATGAAGCACTGGTTGGATAGAGAGGGTGCTAGAGGTTTTAGCTTACCCACTAGGCTGAGATCTGGAAAATATAGCTGTGCCAGTGGGGAGTCTTACTGGGGACCTGGAGAGCAAGGGAGCGACCAGCCCCAGACTGACTGTGATCTCTGTGTGCTCTTAAGGGAAATTGCATTCTACTGTGTGTATTTGTTATCCTTTCCTCTCATATGAGACTCTGGTGTTAGTGGTGAGGATTGAGGCTCCTTGATTGCTGGGCCAGGGCACGGGCATCCCATATTAATTGGTGGCAGTGGTTGGGATATCCACCTCACATATTAATTGGTGGCTGGGATATCCTCACATATTAATTGTTTGGCAGTGGTGGGATATCCACATTGCATATTAATTAGTTGGCAAATACTAATTGGCTTGTAGTGGTGTGGGTAGAGTGAATTCTGCAGCTTGTGTACAGTGAGCTTTAAGGTGTTTTGTACTCTAAATCAGCCATGCAGTGAATACTCAGAGTTCAGATCACAATTGTTTTATTTCATTTGCTAACTTAGTTAGTCAGGATGAGCAGGCAGCATGTCAGCAGAGGAGTATGGAAAGCTGACAAGGAGCCAGCTGGCGGAGATGTGCCAGGCTAGGGGACTGGTGCATGGAAACCTGACTAAGGCAGACCTGATTACAGCCTTGGTTACAGCTGCATCAGAAAACAGCAACCAGGAGGACAATCAGACTGACAGTGGAGATATAATTCCCTAGGAGAATGGACAACTCAACCTTTCTGCAGTGGACTTAAAAATCCAGCGGAGCTAAAGAGACTTGAGTTGGAGGCCAGGCGTGTGGAATTAGAAGCAAATGAGAGACTGCAACATTTTCAGAATGAGGAGAATGAGAAAATGTTACATCTGCAAGCTGAGGAACAAGACAGGCAGAGGCAGCATGAGAAGGAGATGCTGACTTTTCGCCAGAGTCATGGAGGTAATGGGGAAGGGAGTAACTGGTCCCCAGAAGCACAAAAGGTCAGTAAATTTCTTCTGCAGTTTAAAGACAGGGATAATTTTGATAGTTTCAGTCATATTTTGAGAGGGTATGTAAACAGTATGAAGTTGACCAAGGGCTCTGGGTATGGTTCCTGACCCCTTTACTCCATGGTAAAGCTGAAACTGTTCTGTCCAAAATGTTTGACGTTGCATGTTTTGATTATACTGCTGTTAAGAAATGTCTTTTAGAACAGTTTAAGCTAACATCTGAAATGGATAAGAAAAATTTTCGTGAGCATAGACACAAGGCAGATGAAAGTGTGTATGAATATGTTGCTGAATTAAGCACTTATTTCCATAGGTGGGTGAGTGGATGTCAGGTCACCACTTCTGTAGGGCTGTCAGACCTTTTGGTGAGGGAACAAGCCCTAAGTGCTTTGCCTGAGGACATGAGGATCTGGTTAGCTGATAGACAATGTGCTACTTCAGATGAGTTGGGTAAGAAGGGAGACCAATACCTGGCAAGCAGGGCAGCCCTGCACAGGAAGGGGACCCCATGTACTGCTCATGGGTCTAAAGGAACCCATGGTGGGCAGCACAGACTGCCCCAACAGAATCTGCCAGTAGCAGGGGAAGCCAGTAGTCCAGGTACATGTCCAGGAGCTAGAGTTAATTGTTTTGAATGCAACCAGTGGGGCCATGTGGCATGCAGATGTCCACAGAGGCAAGGTGGGAACCAAAGGTGAGGGAGCCAGTAAGTGGGAAAGACAAAATGCCAATAGTAGGTTGTCTGGAGACAACAGGGGTACTAAACTACCATCCTGCAGATGTCCTGAGAGAGAAGGATTTGGATGAAGCAGTACCATGTGCTTATGCAGTTACACATGGTCAGGCTAAGAGACAAGCATGTGGGTCTCATAGCCTGGGAGAGACCCAGACAGACTGCTTACTTGCAGCCAGGACTGGTGAGGTGTTTACTTCAGGGAGAGAGCTACTCTGTAGCAGTGAGACTGAATGTAAGCCACAGCTTGGGAGGGACCCTCCAAGGTGATAAGGAAGGTAAGTGATGTTAACTACATGGTGTAACTGCTAGGCAGATGGCAGGGGCATAAATTGCACCATGTTAACATGATGAAACCGTACCATGATGGGGAGGCCCTTGTGCTGAGCATTTGCAGTGGATTGCAGGAAGAGTCTGAGGGAGATCTGGGGACTAATCTCCTCAGTGAGGCTTGGGCTGACACCTCCCAACACAAACCATGAAATGAGGGTGCACCCACCTAGTGCAGCACCAGGTGGATACAGGACCCCAAAGGCATATTAGGCAGGCCCCTTATAGGGTGCCTGAGAGAGTCAGACAGACCCTGAGGAATGAGGTATAGGAGATGTTGGAACAAGGGGTGATTCAAGTGTACAAGAGTCCCTGGGCCTCCCCAGTGGTGCTGGTGCCAAAGAAGGAGGGCAGTACCAGGTTCTATGTGGACTACAGGAAATTAAATAGTTACACAGAGTCTGATGCTTACCCCATGCCTATGACAGATGACACCCTAGAGCAGCTGGGTGGGGCTAAGTATCTTACTACCATTGATCTTACCAAGGGTTACTGGCAGGTGCCATTGACTCCCAGTGCTGGAGAGAAGTCAGCCTTTGTGACTCCTTTTGGCTTGTATGAGTTCACAAAGATGCCCTTTGGGATGAAGAATGCCCCAGCAACATTCCAGAGGCTGGTAGATAATATCCTAGCAGGGGCAGGAGGGTTTGCCCTTGCTTACCTAGATGATATTGCCATCTACAGCCATTTCTGACCAGAGCACCTTCAGCATGTCAGGGAGGTGCTGGGCAGACTACAGAGGGCAGGGTTGACCCATAAGCCAAGCAAATGTCAGGAGGATATGGCAGAGGTCTCCTACCTGGGGAGTGGTAAGATAAGGCCAGAACTTGCCAAAGTGGAAGCTATTCAGGCATGGCCTGCACCTGTTACTAAAATGCAGGTGAGGACATTTTTAGGGACAGCAGGGTACTACAGAAAGTTCGTCCTCAGTTATAGTACCATAGCTGCTCCCCTCACAGACCTGACAAGGAAGAATAGGCCAGATAAGGCAGTGTGGACTCCAGCATGTGAGCAGGCATTCCAGAAGCTTAAAGAAGCTTTGGGGGACTCCCTGTGTTAGCCAGTCCAAATTACAGCAAAGAATTTGTTGTGCAGGTGGATGCTTCGAACCATGGGGTGGGGGCTGTACTTAGCCAGATTTCTTCAGAGGGGGAAGAGCACCCAGTGGCTTATCTCAGTCGTAGGATCCAACCCAGGGAGGAATGCTATGCAGCTGTAGAAAAGGAATGTCTGGCCATAGTGTGGGCACTGCAGAAACTTCTGCCTTATCCATATGGAAGAAAATTCACTGTTATGACAGATCACAACCCCCTAACATGGTTAAACAGAGCCAGCCAGCAAAATGGCAAGTTGCTAAGATGGAGCTTGGGGTTGCAAGCATATATGTCAGTGGAGCACTGCAGTGGGAGTAGCAATGCCAATGTATATGGGCTCTCAAGACAGGGAATGAGGTAGGTATACCCAGATAGACCTAACCCTCTCAAGCGGCGTTTCTCAGGGGTCAGTTGGAAAACTAGCTTGAGTTCTCTGCGGGGGGGGGGTGTGAAGACTGGTAGAGAAGGGTGAAGGCTGCCAGCCTAGCCAGATAGAATTATGCATAAAATTCTATCATTTGTAAATATGAATGTGAATCACAGGCTTGTTGTCTTAAACAAAAATAATGCTGTTACAAAAATGTGGCAACAGTGCTCTCTACTGACCCAAGTAAAAGCATGTAGTGACCCTTTGGTCTCAATTCTTCTCCAGCCGAGCTAGATGAAGGTTTCCTGCCTATTGTTTTAAGGCTAAAGTTAATGACCAGAATTTATATGTGGAATGTCCTTTATTGCTCTAAGTATAAAATAATGTAAATGTAGCTTCTATCAGCCTGGGAACACCAGGAAAGTGCAAAATGATGTAATGATTTATCAGATCTACAGTTTCAATTTAAACAGAGAGAACCAGAGATTAGGAAGCATTTTTGTCTTGAACATCCAACTCAGCATTGCCTTATGCTCTCTTTATGTAAGTAGTATGTTAGAACTGTGTTTTCTCTTAGAAGAGGCTAGGAATTAGAGAAGATTACACTAAGTGTTTTTCTGTTATATCAGAAATGTACTACTGAATTATTTTAAGTATTTCTGTGTCATCTCTGAACTCTTGACTAGCACTGACTGTGTAGTAGAAAGTATGGTCTTGTGGTTTTAATTATTTATTAAATAGTTTAAAACCTTTTAACTGTGGCTGGTTTTGTGTAGAGATAAGTTAAGCTCTAAGAGTACATTGCATGTATATAAGAATCCTGTACCAGGTCACTCTAATAAGCCTTGAGACTGTTTAGTCATATCTACCAATTGGATAATAATATTGCACAGTAATAATTGGACACCCTTTTAAGGGCATTTGAGTAGCTGATAATTATTAGTGGGTGGTTGCAGCTGGTACTACCGTATAGTCTGGGTAAAAGGGGCACAGCTGGAGAACTTGTGCCAGCCTTCCCCAGCAGTGCCTGTGTGGTTGTATAAACTCTTAACTCAAAGTGCATATGTGTCTGTGTTAGCTACTTGGGCAAGGGAATGAAGCACTGGTTGGACAGAGAGGGTACTAGAGATTTTAGCTTGCCACTAGGCTGAGATCTGGAAAATATAGCTGTGCCAGTGGGGAGTCTTATTGGGGACCTGGAGAGCAAGGGAGCAACCAGCCCCAGACTGACTGTGATCTCTGTGTGCTCTTAAGGGAAATTGCACTTTACTGTGTGTATTTGTTATCCTTTCTTCATATATGAGACACCCTCTCTGGTGTTAGTGGTGAGGATTGAGGCTCCTTAATTGCTGGGCCAGGGCACGGGCGTCACAACAGCAATGGAAACATGGCTTTGTAACTCACAATTCATGGTCAACCCTACAAAAAAAAGTTGTGTACTCACCTTAGCGTTCCATTTGTGTTGTCCACTCTCATTCTTCCTCAACTAATGGGTTTGAATCTGTTCCTCGGATCCAACTTGGCCATTACACTAGCCCATGGCCACGAAAAAACTCTCAAGCCCCTTCCCTACCCATAATGCACCAACTCCTAACATCTTTCAGATCTTGTTTGCTGCTTGACAGAGAGACTATTATGATATGCCATATCTGGAGCTCAACATAAAGGACAGTAGAGTCCTTGAAGCCTCTTTTTCCTCCAGAACTCAGTGATAAAAGGGATGGGGAGTTGAGGAAGAATGCAAATAGACAACAAAGATGGAATGTTATGGTGAGTACACAACTTCTTTATCTGATGTTGTCAATTTTCATTCATTCCTCAAATAATGGGACAGCATCCCCAGCTACCTAAAATCCTGGGTAGACTCTAAGGAAGGATATTCCTGAGTCAAAGGTTGCTCTTCCCCTCAAGCTCAAATCCACTTTGTAATGAGTGACAAAGGTATGAGGATTTGACCAAGTTGCAGCTGTACATATATCATCCATGGAAGCTCTAGACTGAAAGGCAGAAGAAGTTGCCATACATAAGGGGAGATTCAACTTGTTATAGATAAATAATATAAAATCTGTCAACCATCTATCTAGGGTTACCTTTGTAACTGATTCACCCAATTTAGTATGTGCAAAGGAGACAAATAGCTAATCTGTTTTCCTAATTTCTTTTATTGTATAAGTAAAAACTTAATTGTCTATGGATATCCAATAAGTGCAACAGATATTCACCTTTATTTGAAAATTTAGGAAAGAAGACTGGCAAGTTAATGGATTGGTTGATGTTGGATTCTGACTCCACCTTAGGATGGAAGTGGCCACATTGGTGCATAGCATTACCCTGTCATTATGAATAGTTCAGAAGATAATGACTTAAGTTCTGATATACTTTTAGTAGATGTAATTGCCACTAGAAACATAGTTTTCCAGGTCAGGAATTTCAGATCACATTTAGCTGCTGGCTGAAAGGGAGAATTAAGACTTGTAGTACCAAATCTAAATCCCATGGCAGAGTGGGGTCCTTATAAGGGGTTCTTAGTGGAAGCGAAACCAAATCTGCTGAGGTCAATAAGGTGCAATGAGGATGACTTTGCTCTTCAACTGGGCTGCCTTCTGCAGGAATTTGGGGATTTGGAGGGTTAGCAGGTAGGCATACAGAAGACCGGGGGGGAAATTGTCAAGTAGAGCATCCCTTGATGATTCCCCCAGTGGGGAGGTCAGAGTAAAGAAGCTGCTGCACTTGTTATTTAGGGAAGAAGCAAAAAGACTGTGGCAAGGTTGGCCCCATCAACTGAAAATTACATCTGTCACTTGGTTGTTGACAGACCACTTGTAAGGCAGTAGAATGGACCTGCTCAATTTGCCTTCCATCATGTTGAACTTCCCCAGAATATGCATTGCTATCAGAAAGTGGTTGGAAGATTTCACCCATTGCCACACTCTTAAGGACTTCTCATCACAGGGGGTAAGATCTAGTTCCCCCTTTTTTGCTGATGCACAAAACTACTGACATGCTGTCCGTCTGGACTGCAACTGTCCCAAGAGGGAGAGAGTCTTGGAATGCCTGCAACAGTAAGATCACTACTCTCATCTTCTAAACACTGATATGCAAATTGGCCTCTTTGGGGGTCCAAGTGCCTTGGGCTGTTCTCCCCAGGAAATGTCCCCCACCCAAACTGGGATGCGCCTTTGGTCACTATGGCCTTGGGCTGAAGAAGAATGAACAGTCTGCCTTGTAGAACCTGATCTGATGGAATCCACCACCAAAGATACTTTTTGCATGCCTGGGTAATTCTTACTGTGGTTGATGTGTTGATAAAGAATTGACCGTTGGGTTGCTAACATCTATTGAAGTATCCTCATATGAAATACTATGGCCACAGAGATTGATCCAAAAGCTTAAAGAATCAACTAGGCAGAAATTTTGGTACTCTGAATTATTTTCTTAACCTGGAATCTGATAGACTGCACTCTTGAGAGAGGAAGAGAAGCTGTCAGTGATACTGTGTCGAAAACCGGTTATGAATTCTTGGATCGTGTGTCTTGGAAAGGATCCTGGGACTTTTTGAACCAAATTTTTTGGCCGCTCCACTGATTCCTGGAGAAGGTTCTTTGCAGGGTTGAAAAACACACTCCCACTGCAGACAGGGTCTTTCCATACTTTTCACACCTGGAGAGTGTGCCATTCACTGTGGGGCCAAACAAAGAAGTGCCGTTAAAAGGATCACTGATTAACAAGGACTTGAAGGGCTCCACAAAATCACACAGGTGCATCCAGGTATGCCTTCTGATGGAGATACCTGAACCCGTGGCCCTTGAGGCTCCTTCTGCAGAGTATAAGATAAGCCTCATGTGCAAATTAGATCTAGCTTGAAGGGTAGCCAGCTGAGTGGCTATTGAAGTTTGAGCATCAGCAGTATAGGTCTATGAAAAAGATTTTGATAGCTCTTTAATCAAATCTCTTTGAAGTCTCCTAAAATATGCCAGATAACTTGGAGACCTAAGTATAAAAGTTGCTGAAGCAGAAACACACTTCTCAAATCTGTGTCGCCCCCTAAACTCCCTATTAGGAGAATGGACAGTGGAACTCTGTTCAGCAAGTTCCTTCTTTGTGGCCGCCACTGGTCTTTTGGGGATTGGCTCAACTGAATTAGGTTCCTTCCACACCTGCCTAGAGACCAAGTTAATGAGCTCATCAGCGGAAGGAGTAACCCAGGAGGTAGATCTCATGAAAGCGTGAGATTAAGAGTAACAGAGCTAAAGCTTGAGTGAAAATCACGGACATTCCTGAAAATCAATGGAGGTTCCTAGCCTTATCTAAAGTATCTGGTTGATCCATTCCCCCACAGGAACTGGATAAAAACAATGATGTAAGTTTACTTTAAAAAAAAAAAAAAACTGGTAATCATTACTAATTGGCCTCCAACTGCTCCAGTCATTTTTTTTTTCATATCAAGCTGGGGAGCCAACTGGAAAAACAGACTGAAAACAAAATTAACTGACATAACAGAGTCTACTGCTGTTATGCATCTTTCATACCTCCCAACCTCATAGAGCAAGAAATCTGGAGAAAGCCGTAAATAAAAGTGGGACAAAGGCCCAAACATTTGGACAATTTTTAAATATTGCTCTTACAAATTTAGAAAGTTGACAGAATAATAGAATAACAGGTTTTCCGTGAATTTTCGGATGGGTATGAAATCTGTAACTCTGTAGAGTTTGTCATTGCTTTCTAAATTCAAGCCTTAATTATTTGCTCCTAATTTGCCAGAAAACCACAATTTTGTAAAACACGAACCAAAAATATGAGGCAAAAAATCTGTACAACTGAGAGGTATGCAAGTCTTTCTCCGATGAGTTCATCAATCAGGAAAGTTAAGCCATGCGTAAGGTAAAGAGATAAAAACTCTTCAGCTTCTAGTATTTCCTCGGAGTAGTCCCTCCTCTTGTTCACGTCAGCAGTGCGTCACGCACGCAAGCAAACAGCAATCACGTGATAGGCTGCTGGACCCTAACAATGCTATTTTCCAGTAAGTCTGTGCTGTGCGTTTAAAACAGCAGTGAACCGTATGCACCTGTTTTGATGTACACCTCGATCTCGCGTTGATTTTAAACACGCACTTAAAGGTTTGTTAAAATTTCATAATGTTAATACTGCGGTACCCGAGCTGTGCGCATGCGCTCGAGTTCCGTGCTCTTGGAAATGTAAGCTGTTTATTCTAAATGTAGTAAATAATATTATCTTATTTACTTAAACTTCGAAAAAGAACACCCAGACGAAGGTGCTACTTGAGAACATAGAATTTTCAAAATGATTTTTATGAGTAGGGAATTTTAACAAGTAGTTGATCTCCAGTGAAGAAACTCTGGAGTGGAATGTGTCACTTATTATGGACAGAGTTAACATCTCCATGTACAAAAAATGGGAAAAAAAGGTTGTGGACGGATGGACGTTTTTCTCGTAGTGCTATTGGTGAGAATAAGCCAATCTTAGCTGTATCATTCCAAAAGCTCTTTTAGTTAATGAGGTTTTAAGGCACATCTTAAAACAGGTTTAGCTATTTGTGGTACTGCTCAAGAGAAGAGACTTGAGTGGAGCAAAGAGATGTAAAGATGGAAGAGGCACATAAATGCTGTTAGCTTGGATGGAGATCAAGTTTTTGATTTATGTCAAAGGTGACCGATCCGATGTGTAAGTTGAATTAAGTGTTGATTAATAGTAACATATACATTTATCAGTGGACGCCATTTAATACGATAAAGTTTTCTCTGGTCAGTATTTTCTGCTGTAGTCTTTATCCAACATATTGATGTGTACTGGAGAAGACCATTGCTTTTATTTATCTTTGTATGTAACAGAAGATAGTGTTGCTTCAGCCAAGATTGTAATTATTTTTTATTATAAGTGAAGTATAATGTTTGCAACTGGGAGTATGTCAGTATGGTTTGTGATGTAAAATGCTTGCAACTAGGATTGTGTCAGTGTGGTTTGTTTTCATTTATGTAAATGTATGATTGCTTATGTCGTAAGTGATGGTATAATAAAGATGTTGCTTATTTTAAAAAAGGAGCAGGAATTGAATAATTTATGCAATGATGCTTAAGTTATATTATATATAACAATATATGTGAAGTATAATTTTGTTAATACAGTTTGATTACTTTTTGTAAATTTGCATGTGTCACAAGTGATGATTCAATAGAGGTGCTTAAAAAAGATTTCAATTATTTTTTCTTAGTTTTTTTTTTTTTTTGGTAATATTGGATAAATTTGGGATACACCGTATTGTAAGCCCCATGTATGCAAATTGATTTATGGGTTTGTTTGAGCAAATTTATTTATGGGTTTGCTTGAGAGAGACTATCTTTATAGCAAGGAATGTTTTCAGAAGTTTGTACTTAAATATTATGGATACATGGATGATTTGGTATTTGTATGTAAAGGAGGGTATGAGCTAGTTAGACATTTTATAGAAGGTATTAAGTTTGATGGATTGCAATATGGAAACGTATAGTTTTTTTATGTTTATTTAGAAGCTTTATCTAATGGTGAACTAAAAACAAGAGTTAATAAAAAAAAATTTGGTCTTTGTTGAAGAGTATTAACCTCCCCCCGATGCACAGTAGCAAGCCCCAGCCAAACCCTGCCTAACACCCGGGATGACGGCGACGTCACTGAACACTCCTGAATAAATGTTTTTTTGTTTCTGGTTTGCATATGTCAGAGACATTAAGAATGTTAGACTTGAAGCCCTCTTGCTATGCATTTTAAATTTTATCATGGTAGTGATCCAGTTGGACTTAAGGGCACAATTTTGGAAGAAATAAATATTTATGGTAAATGTTTAGATGTTAAAAATAAGTTATTTTATAAGGAAGCTGTATTCATTTTAAAATATGGAATCCTGATTCCTACTGGAGTAAATACTGATTGTAATTGGAAGTTTTTAGGTTAATTATTTAATTATGTAATTAGTAGTTGGTGCTTTTAGAACTTTTTAAGATGGGTAATTATGTAGGGCTTTTACTCCTTGAAGGCTTTTTGAGTCAAAGTGCTAACATTTTTAGTGGATTTGTATAATAATTTACTGGCTGTCTGACCATTGTTATTTTATCTTCTGTTTTTTGCTTTTTGTCATTGTGCAGTATTGTGAGCATATTTTATGATATTAGATGCACCACAAAGAATTTGCATACCATTTGTGATAACAGTAAGGAAAAGAGCCAGGGGCATAGACAAAAGACCGCAGAGTAGTGGCCCATCTAAACATTTGAATCATGTGTTGATGATAACTAGTGAACTAAATCATAACAGCATCCCAAAACTTATACTAGCCACTCATTTTAGAATAAGTGAATGATTAAAGGTCTCAAGGTCTTCTGGTAGCTCAGAAAATAATGTACTGGTTGTGTGATCTACAGGTGTCAGAGCTGAAACTGTTAACACAGCTGAATCATTAGTTTTGTAACTGAGATTGAAAATAGAAAAGTGTAGGAAATAGCTATGAATAAGAGGTGGTATTAAAGATATAAGTTTAAATTTTCTGTTAGATATTACATTTAAATAGTGGTGTAAATGTTGGAAATAAGTTGTATATAAAATAATGAAATAAGACTGGAAGGAAAATTCTGCATGTCACATGATAGATGTGTACTTTTATTAGTTTAGGTATTGACTTGGCAGGAGTCTGCTTTATTGTTTGACTTTTTGGTATAAGTTAGTATACGATTTTAGCTGAAAGTTTGAGTTGAAGAAGTAGGAGGTTATATTAAAGCAGACACTGAAAGGAATGTAGAGAATATGTAGTAAAGAATTGTGGTAAAGCTAATTATACTGGAAAAGTGTTTGAAATTCATTGTGAAAAGTGTAAACAGAAAGAAATGAAGATAGTACCACTAAAAGAATACAAAAAGAGAACTGTATGCACATATTATAAAAACATTTTATGATGGATAATTGGAAAAATATGTAGAGAACAGAATAATTGGTATTTTATGACAGATGAAAAAGTTGTGAATATGTACATGGAGTCTTGCATGTGGTAACTGCTTGTAAAATGAAATAGAAGTCCGAGATGTGAAGAAGAATTAAGTGGTTTGAGACAATTGAGTATGCATATTTTTTGAAGGGAAAAGAACTGGGATTTCTTTGAAAAGGAGCAGAAGGAAAGCTAGGAATTGCATGTTTGAAAAGTATAACTGTAATAGATTTGTAATGTATGAAGTGTCTATAATCAACGAGGTCCTATAAAATAATGAAAAATTACGTTTTTAAGTTCTTTTTTTTTTAATCCTGCTGTCTGTCAACAATCAGCCATCTATGATCTAACTAGCTCACTTGCTTCTGTTTGGGCGAGAGCTGGTCCCAGGTTGCCATTATCCAGGCAGCCATCATCAATTTTGTACTTAGTCTTAAGCCCTGTATCCCTATTGCAGCTGATGGATTTGATCTGCAGTAGTAGCTTTCTGAGCATATGTACTACTGTGCATGCCTGATAATCTACAAACATTTGCTACTTGGTGTGCACAACCCAGCAATAGCCGATTGGCTGCTGGCAGGCTTGATAGGACATCCAGCTTCTACTACATGTCAGTACAGCAGCACAGCTGCTCACTCTCATCCTCTCTTGCCAGTTTCTGAAGCACGTGGGTCACATTTCAGTCCTGGGTTGTCTGGGTCAGTAGTCATTACTTCATCAGTCTGTGCTATGGAGCCTACTTAAATGATGAAGAAGTTATTTTTTGTTTGTTTTGTTGTAGTTTGTGCAGAATTTATTTGGCAAGGAAAGTGTGAAGTATTGTTATATAACACAAAATGATATTATGCACATTTTTAGAATTTCTCTAATTTATATGAAGCTGGGAAATTGTTAAAGAAGGATATAGTCAAAATAGGAATTTTGAAAGATGAAACTTTTTCAGCAGTGTGATTAATCACAACTCTAATGGCTGTGTAATACAAGTTTTAATGTGAATAGATGCTTATCTGTTTAGAAATGTGACATTAAAGTTCCATGCAACTTCTCATTTAGTACACAGTGAGTACAATACTCTACTGGAACAGAACATTGACACTTGGTGTGGAGATATAATCCAAAGTCTTCTTTTCTTCCCAGAAAGAAAAATGAGCATGCATCATGCAGTATGCAACATGAAATAACAGCTCATAGTTTCAGATGGTTGTACATTTGTAAAACCTGAATGTTTATTTATTTTATTTTACATTTGTTGACCGGGCTAGTCCAACTGGATATATGTCCATTTTCAGTGGAGGCCCGGGGAGAAAAGCTCCACACTTCAGAATAGAATCACAATAACATAAGTACATTACTAAGATTTAGCAAATTTTACTAGTAAATTACATTTTAGCTTAAGAGTAAGGAAAAAATCTTCTAAGCTACATAACACGTATGGATATACATACAACAAAATATAAGGTAAGTGAAATCGAACACTATTTGAACTTTAAAAAAGTTATACAAACAATAATGTTACTAAGTAATGTGTTTATAATTTGCAGAGTTCATGCTGGTAATATAGCTGATTAGTACACTAGCAGCATAGTTTAGGTTCGTGCCCCAGTCACTGCACATAACTGCTATTTTTCTTTGGAATTTGAATGTATTTTATGATTTCACATCTGAGTGTCTGAATTTTGCTCTTAATTATTTTTTTTTTACTCTATGACCATGTTTTACTGAAACAGTTTTGTGACTGGAGACATCACGTTTCACATAATTTAGTTTAGCACCAACTAAAAGTTGAAAAGAAGGCAACATTTTTAAATTATGAAAAAAGCATTAACCCCTCTTTCTCTTTTATATTGGGATGTGTTTGCTTTATCTCTGCACACACATATTTTGCGAATGGAATTTTAATTAGATTTGCCTTAAGACTGTTGTACAGTACATGTAATGTGATACATAAAATTTAGCTCTTTAGAGGAGCAGCTGATTAGCTTATGAAGAATTCCAAATCTCCCTAGGGCCTGAATAATTTATGTTCCAGTCCTGTTTTTTTGGTCTTTGTAAACATTTAATAATGGTCACACCATAGTTTAGGGATTACTTATAAACGTTTCTTCCACTTGAACAAAGGTCACTGTAACATTAGCCTGTTTTTAGGCTGATTTTGTAATTTGTAACAAGGACTTTCTTTACAAGAGCAGATAATCAAGGTTTAAACTGTGTAACATTTGCTGTCTAGGGATATCTTCTGACTCCTATGCCTAATGCACAGTATAATTTCAGTGGTTGCATGAATGTGTTTGAAGATCTACATTGTATACCTTCAGAATCCAACAGAATGTGCTTAAGGATATATTTTGCCTAACTCCTCCTTTTAACCATCTAGCTTGTTCCTCCCTACCCCCACCATAAGCTCATTATTCATTCCCTGGGGTGAGTGCCTGGTGGATCAGGACTGGGAACTGTTATCTGGATGATAGAGAATCAGATTTTAGGTGTGTGCCCTGTTGTCCTCATGCATACCTGTAAGCATCTAATCAAAAAGCTTAATCCTGTCACAGGCAGCACATTCATCTCACCCCTGGTCTAAACCAATGGTTCTGTCATGGGCACAAGTTGACAGCCCTTCTCCCCAAGGAGAAGCAATCTGTGCCTCTTCTTCTTCATGCCAACTGCTGCAGGCATGTGAGATGCTAATCAAAGTCTGTTGTAGTCAGGGCTATCTCTGTCCCAACAGAGCTGGCTGGCTTATAATATGCTTAAGGGTATTGTGGAGTTTGAGATCTACGCATTTTGTCTTGGCAGTAGAGAACCTGTTGTGGTGGAATAATTCTGACTGTCTTGTTTATGAGTCACCACCAAGGTGCTGAATCCTCTTCAGACTGGAATGAGGTGCAAGCCTATTTGATATTTGTACCAGCAGCACATATAATTGGGTTAAGTTGTGTATTAATTTTCTGATGTAAAGTAATCTGAGATTGTGTCATTTTCATTACTTCAAGGACTAAGGCCAGCAAGATTTAATCAGAATGACATCTTACTTTCCCAGGCTACCCACGGTGATGTGTGAATGAGGACTTTTCTCAGGCCTCTTCTGCCTTGCTTGGAAGTGGTCATGATGACTTAATGTTTGGACCAGCTGTTACAGCTGAACTTTAGAATCAAGAGAAGGAGGGCAAAACCTTCACTTGTTGGTGTTAAGTATGCAGCTTGTCAATGCACCTTTTCATTAATAAAGCAGAGTCTGCTATCAGTTATGATTCTGGCAGGGACAGCAGAATTCTCATAAAAGCCCTGGGTTGGTTTGCAAAGGTTGTGGGAAATTCCAGAATAGCTGGCAACTGAAAGGTAATAAGAATCGGCAGAGCAATCCAGGACACCATACCCACTGGTATGAACCCAGTCTCCTCCCTAAGATCTTGTCTGACTGTCCTAGTCTGGGGGCAAGCAGGGTTAGCTGTACCTGCACTTAGACACATGGATGGTCATCACTTAACACAAGTGGGTTAAGACTTTAGTATTCAGCTCTTTTTCTGTCCCATTCTAAGTTGCAGGTATTTTTTTCTCTTTCAGAAGTCCCACCCTGTCAAAAGATTCCAAACTTAACAAGACCTTGAGTCTCATTAAAAAAAAAGAGTTCATCTGGAAATCCCACAGGATCGACAAGGGCTAGGCTTTTACTCGATTTTCCTGTTGATACCCAAGAAGATTGAGGTTGAGGGGTTCGGGTCCGTCTTAGATGTAAGCAACTTAAAATCTGTTTGTTCCATAACATCCATTATGCAAGTTTGCAATACAGTTGGTTCTTCCCTGTCTAAAGGAGTATGGATGTACTGTTTGGTCTTTTGAGATACTTCCCTCCATATCAGAGTGGTAAAGAATGCAAGGAGATTTCTTCACTTCCTAGGAATCCGTTACTTTCAATTTTTGCCAGTGCCATTTGGTCTCATCTCAGCCCAGAGGGTGTTCAGCAATATATTAGTGGTTGCAGCTCATCCAGATCTGCAGGGTGTCTAGCATTTTTCATACCTGGTTGATTGTCCAGCACTGGGCTACCTGGAGCCAGTCTGATACCTTGAGGGAGTCTCTTCTGTCACTCCTCCACTTCTTAGGGAATGTCTGTGAACATGGCAAAGTTTCAACTGTTGTCACTATCTGTCGTATTCATCAGATGCAAATCAGACATGTTGTCTTGTCAAATTTTTCTTTCTTCAGACTGACTTCTGCTTCCTGTCATGCTTCAGATTTCGTAGAGTTGAGTGGTTCCAGTGGTTCTTCAAGAGGAACCTTGACGATTGGATGGGAGAAAGGAAATTCACCCCAGGGATCACGTCAGTCGCCCTGCTAGACAGGGGTCCAGGAAAGTAAATACTGTGGGAAGAAATAGCCAGGGAATTATTATGGTTAGGCTTGTATAGGCCCTAGGGCTGATAGCCTAGTACCAACCTATGAACCTGTGAAGGTGTTGGGATTTATAGCAGCCACCATCTGCATGGCTCTAAATGTTGACTATCACACAACTACTACAGTGGACTCTCAGATTTCAGTGGGAACTACTTGTTGACTCCTTTTTAGATCAAGGTATCTCAAAAATACAAGTACCACACCAATTAAATGGTTCAAGGGTCCAATCTGTACCTGGACAGACCTTCCCAAGCAACCATTCCAGCTTTGACAGTCACTGCAGTTGCCTTTCTCCTAAAATGTGGATGACATTTTAAGGCACAGACAGAGGACAATCTGCACATAAGTGGTCTGGACATGAAAGCATTCCTCTTCACCTTGCATGAATTTCAGAACTCCCTTCCCCAAGGTGCTTTTGCCTTTCAGACAGACAGCATGCCTGTCATTTGATATCTCAGTAAGCAGAGGGGAATCCTGTTCCATCTGTCAGGAGGCCTTGAGGGACTGGGAGTGTGCCTTTGTAGCCAGGCATCATCATCTTGCCAGCTATATTGAAGGAAAAGTAAACTGCTTAGCATAGTGGCTCAGCTGTTGCCTGCTGATGTGAGTAGGCTTTTGGCCTGTATGTCACACACAGACTGTTATATCACTGGAGAAACCTTGCTGTGACCTTTTTTGCTTTCCCAGCCAGTATAAAGTTCAACAACCTTTTTTGCATTATTCCCCTCATCCATCACCTTGGTGACCATCTTGAAGTTCAGCAATTCTTTTCCATTATTCCCCTCATCCATTGTCTCGGTGACCATCTTGAAGTTCAGCAATTCTTTTCCATTATTCCCTTCATCCATCACCTTGGTGACCATCTTGAAGTTCAGCAACTTCTTTTCCATTGTTCCCCTCATCCTTCACCTTGTATTCCCTCATCCATCACCTTGGTTGACCATCTTGAAGTTCACCTTGGTGACCATCTTGAAGTTCGCCATTATTCCCCTCATCCATTGTCTCGGTGACCATCTTGAAGTTCAGCAATTCTTTTCCATTATTCCCCTCATCCATCACCTTGGTGACCATCTTGAAGTTCAGCAACTTCTTTTCCATTGTTCCCCTCATCCTTCACCTTGGTGACCGTCTTGAAGTTCAACAATTTTTTTTCCATTATTCTTCTCATCCATTGCCTTGGTAACCATCTTGAAGTTCAGCAACTTCTTTTCCATTATTCCCATCATCCATTGCCTTAGTGACCATCTTGAAGAAGTTTGCAAGGTTATGTAGGCAAGACGTTCCCTTGACAAAGCCAAACTGAGATGGTTCCAGTTTGTGTAGGTTACTAATGTTCTTGTTGATCATTTCCATGATAATTCATTCCATGGCTTTGCATATTGGACTTCTTAGACTGATGGGTATGTAGTTTCCGGGGTCAGCTGTTGGACCATTTGTGTGAAGAGGGAGGACTGTTATAATCCTTCATTCAGTTGGTATGTTACCTATTTTGAGACTATAGTTAAAAAGTATCTTCAGTGGTAATGAAAGGTCATGTTTTAAGCTATTTAAGAAGCAGCCCAGAGTACTGATGGGACACATTGAGGCAGTGTTTTGGGCCTTGGCAAGTGCCACCGAGACCTGCTTCCTGCTTATAGTTGGGAGGGTTTGGTAGAAGAGATTTCACAGGTGGAACGTGGGGGGGGGGGTGGTGAAGTTTGAGCTGAATTTGTCAGCCAGCAGATTCCTTATGTCTCTCTGCTCAGTGAAGGTGGTGCCGTGTACCATCAATTCGGCACACTACTGTATGTTACATTTAATGTTTCAGACATAGCTGAAGGAAGGCCTTGTGGTTGTCCTTAGCCCAAGGGGGCCTATCTTGACCTCATAGTTGACCTTGTTGGACTTAATTTATCCGCTTAGTTTTTTGTTTATTTTAATCAGTGAACTCTTCTCTTTGTGACAGTAGCTCTTTCTGATTTTGGCCATGAGTTTTTTTTCTTTTTGTGATATACCCATTTATGGTTGGGATTCCACCAGTGTGGTTTGTTTTTGGTGTTTATTGTGGGCTATACAGCAGCCTGTTTCCAGCTATTCACATGTCTGTGGAGTGTTTCTGTGAACAACTCTGGATGGGTTGCTGTGAGCTTGGGGTTCAGGTGTGCACTGCATTTTGATTAACTGTTGCTCATTAGGATGTATAGTTCCTAACAGTTGCAGGTTTAGTCAGGTTTCACAAGTTGATTTTTATTTCGGAGACAACTTTCTGATCCAACCTCACCAGTGAGGAAATGGCATGGGGGGAGGGTGCAGCACTCCCCATGTTTGTGAGTATTGAGTCCAGTATGTTTAAACCTCTGAATAGGATATGTGGTTGAATGATGAGTGTCTCTAGAGAGTCTAGGCATGAGTTGTGATTGTGAGATTCTTGGGGCATAGATGGTGATCTATAATGAGCTAGTATAGGGTAAGGGACTTAATCTATGGTGATTTGCATGTGGATGAACTCCAGGGCGTCATCCTGTTTAACCAGCCTGGAGGTATATTTGCTGCTGATGTAGATTGAGGCACCTCCACCTTTAGACCCTGTCTATGTTGCAGTTGATCTCAATGTGTGGAAGGCACTGTAGCCTTGCACTGCAGGAGTACTTTCTGCAGTATTAAACCAAGTTTCGGTAATGATACAGATATTTATATTCTCCAGAGTGAGGAGAGTTTGTAGAATGTGGAGTTTCTTGTTGAGGTTCCTAGCATTGAGGAGTAACACCTTAAGGTTGCTTTGATTTTTTTGCTGTGCTGGAAGGTTTGCCATTTTGGCATTACCTATAAAGGCTCTAAGGGGTATATAAAGTTTTAGCCAGTATTCAAAAGCCGGGAGGAGACAGGGGCAGACCATCCTGGCAAAGCAAAGTGGTTTATTAATCATGTCCTTCCCCATGCTGACAGATGTTGAATCCTCTAAAATGACACCAGCAACCAAGCCTGTTGTTAAAAATCAATTATTTTTTGTTCGTATTGTGACATCATTCTTGGTGAAGGTAGATTGCTGCTCAATGCAAGGCACATACTGTCTGTGACACATATTCAGAGCGAGCCATAATGTCTGTTGTCATGTAGTCCAGTAAGTTATGTCTCAGGTCATTTACACCCACCTGGACAAATCATATTTGTACCTGTGGTACAGTGACTTGTATGCATTTCTGATATTGCAGATCCTGGCTCCAGATAAGCTGTTGACTGTTATCTTCTTGTTGTCTAATCTGGCGATTGAGGTATCTGTGTATTGTATAGTGGAATCCCCTTTGACAAGAGTCGTATGTAAAGTGTTTGCTTGCCTTATGGGTTTTGATCTTTGGGGGGACCATTGGGTGTAGGCTTATGTGTGAAGTTTGTTGTTGCTTTTGGTCTGCCATTAGAGATTGCTGAGAATAGGTGTTGTCATTTGTAGGCTTAGGACGTATTTGAGGTTTGGGAAATAGGAATTGTTATTTGTAGGCTTAGGAGGTATCTGAGGTTTGGGAAGGTTTCATTTAAGTGCCCCAGCTTAAGATGTTCTATGTGTCTATATGTAGTTTATAACTGTGAACCTAAATACATATGGACACGTCAGGTTGTATTGCACAGTTAGGCCTATAAAGGCCCTAGTGGCCATTGGCCTAGTGTATAACTATGAGTAACGAACCTGTATGTGGTGAGCAGTATGTGTGGAGGATGTAGTGTGCCTGTGTGTGCTCCTGACAACCTTGTTTGTAAGCGAGATTTTTGCTTCCAGGGAAGTCTGTGTATGTACATCTCTTGAATACTGTGTTTGTTTCTTTAAGGATTAAATGGTTATCTGAGAACATGAGACAGTTGTTAAATTGAAGCATTCAATTCCATTGAGTCTTGGCTCAATAATAACCATCTGCTACTTAACCCAAAAAACTAAACGTCTAGTATTTTTACTAAGCAATTTTCTCCAGATACTTCCAACTTTGCTATTACTTCTTTGAACAATACCCAATTGATGTGGTTTCACACACAAAACTGTTAAATGTAACTATCGGCAACAATCTTAAGTTTGACCTGCATATCAGCAACAACATAAATTGGAGACAGTGGCATTGACAAAAAGGCAGGAGTTTGAGCTGGATGTGGCAGAGTTAAAGATGTTAAGATTTGCACTGGGTGTGACGAGGGTGGACGGGATTGGGAATAAGTATATTATAGGGGCAGCCCAGGTTGGAAGGTTTGGAGACCAAGCCAGAGAGGCAAGATTACATTGGTGTGGACATGTGCTGAGGAGGGATGCTGAGTATATTGGGGAAAAAGATGCTAAGGATGAAGCTGCCAGGTAACAGGAAAAGAGGAAGGCCTAAGATAAGGTTTATGGATGTGTTGAGAGAGGACATGCAGGTGGTTGGTGTGACAGAGCAAGATGCAGAGGACAGGAAGAAATGGAAACAGGTGATCCGCTGTGGCGACCCCTAACGGGAACAGCCGAAAGAAGATGATGATGATCAGCAACAACATAAAAAAATCAAAAATTGGACATGATGTATAGGGCTAAGAAATTCATCTCCAAGTCCGCAAGTGTTACCCTTGCCACCACCTGTCTCTTACCCTCCCTTCTATATGCTTCACCTATTCTAACCAATCTTCACTCTTCCCTCAAAGCAAAACTTAGCCAATGTTATCACAAAATAGCTAAGTTTGCCACAGGTCAAGGCCACTACTCTTACCATTGCTCTGCTCTCAAGTCCCTAAATTGGCTCGAGCTACCCCACCTTCTCGCCTTTAATCAGCTAAGACTAACACACAAAATACTGTACAACTCATTTTCACAAACTACATCATCACTACTTCAACACTATATTTGTCATCTAGTGACCTGCACTTTTCTCACAAGTATCTACTATCTATTTACAAACCTCAAAGGTCTAACGGTGTTAGTCTGTACTCTCACTGTGCTGCAAATCATGGAATAGTTTTCCAGAATCCGTCAGACTTGTACCCCACTACAATTCCTTCAAGTCTAAGCTGAAAGAACATCTAATCAATAATTGGATCTGCTCATGCTCCATGCCATCTTACTGCTCTTTTTCATTCCCTTCTCCGCAGTCTTAACAGATTTTTTTTTTATCTGTCCTACTTACTTTCCTGCATTACCTACTTTTAGCCTAACCTTTTTATAATTCCTTAACCTTCTAATGTTCTTTCTCTCTATTCTTACACTAACCGTTATCTGTCCCAGAAATTATGACTGAAATTTACTACCCAAGTCTTTTGCCAGAAACTATTTATAGTTTTTATGACTTATTACTTATTCTATAATATATTTTCATGCATTATTATGTAGCATACATATTGAGAACTCTTTTTTTATCTTCTATATAATGTATGTTCAACTTTGTTTGCTTTATATTTGCTTATTTTTTTTCTTTTATTGTATCCACAAATTGTACTCATGTGTGATTGTCTTAGTCTTTGTAACTAATGTTAATTTGTAATTCTGTTTAAGTTGTACTTTGGAGCTTTTCTACCCGGGCCTCTGGTGAAAATGGGCTCATAGCCAGACAGACCTTCCCGGTAAACAAATGTCAAAATAAATAAATGGTTATCTGAGAACATGGTACAATTGTTACAGTGTCTCAGGATGCCCATATCTACCAGGCTTGTCAGCAAGACATTTGGAAATTGCATATCTCTATAGTCCAGACCTGTATTAGGGTGGTCTGTTTTAGTGTAAGGAGTGGGTTTTACAGAGGTCTCTTGGGGTGATTTCTTAGGTTAGCTCGTAGTGTGTGGTCATCACTGAGGTTACTCTTTCTTTGTTTGTGGTTTCTAGGATTAAAGGCAGATGTTAGATATTGGTAGGATATGGTATTAGCGCTGTTCGCATAAACTAGCGGCTCTAAGCTTAAATCCACACAGTGCTTAAGTGTGTTACATTTTACAGTCCTAATATTTATTGTTGTATTGGAAATTTTACTAAGGGTTTGCTTCTGTAGATGCCACTGGCAACCATCAGTGACCAACTCCACACAAATACACATAATTTACAGTAAACAGAAAAAAGCAGAAAACTGATTCCTGTGAACTCTTTCCAATAAATTACTACATTTTGAGCTCTTCTGGAGTGCTTACCAACTCAGAGAGACGAAGCAAACACCTTCTACCACAAGATGGATAATCGTGGAATTCCTAATGTAAAAGCACAGCAAAAAAGACTCAACTGCCGTTATACAAAAAACAAGCAAGTCCCTGGCTTACTGTTTTCTTATGTGATTCCCAACTCAGATAGACCAGGTCACCACGTACTGCCAGTAGATGAACTATTCTAGTACTCGTAATATAAAAATATAAACAAAAGATTGTTTGAGAGTGTATTGCTACCATAAAACAACTTAAACTACTTGGGCAAGGCAATTTCAAGTGTTACAGATCTTTAAGATTATTTAAAGTGAAAAATCAATAAATAAAGCAAAAATAAAGTAGTAGCACTCTAAAACATTTAACCACAAGTGCAGCATAATAAAATAAATCTCTTATCTACCAAGCATGGAGCAGGATTAATTCAGGATCCTCTCAGAGCATGACAAGGGTACCAAGCAGATGGGATCTTTGGGAAAATAAGCTGGAGACAAATGTAGTAAATGAAGCTTATTCGAGAGTAATACTGGTTGGGTGGGCACTCAGTATTATGGATCTATGGAAAACCAATGGGTGGGAAGAATACTTAAGTAGCTTGCACTACAGAGAACAGCAATGAAAGAGGGAGGGACTTAGGAAATCAGATTACTTTAAGGAGCAGAGGTCAGAAACACAGCCTTTTAAAACCACAGCAGTAAAAGGGTTGGATGGTTGGGAAAAAAATTCATGCTGCAAGCAGCTACAGTTAGAATTTCAGAAACTTAAGATTAATGTCTCAGTGGGAGGGGGGAGGCAGAAACAAAGAGCAGTGGAACATAAAGGCACTAGAATGCAACTGTAAGCAAGTAAATAAGCAGAATGTAAGTTTCTAGCCACAAAATTGGAATATAAACAAATGTAAAAGCACTGAAGCACCAATTTTAGAGCCCAATTTACATTATTTTGACTACAGTAATTCCACATCTAAGGATTCTGATTATGCATCAGTATCGTTGTTTATGGAAAAAATGTAGTAATGAATGAATAAATAAGGCTCAAATGTGGCAGTAGTTCACAGTTCTCCCACAGCTGCAAATGAATTTGCAAGACTAAGACCCCAGACAGGATTCAACATATTAACAGTTAGCTTTTACAAGATAGTCTACTTATGGACATAGAAGTGCCATATAATGTACATACACAGTCTCCTTACAACTGCAAATTAAGCTACAAGACTAAACTTCCAGAGCAAACTAAAAAAATGCAAACAGATAATTTTTTGACTAAAATATGGGGGTGGAGAGCAGAATAAAATATTAAGCAGTCAGTCTGCAGACTATTACATGCATATCCAGTAACCAGGCAGTGACAAAAGGTGAGAATCAAACCCTGTGTCTTGTATCTGTGAGGCAAATATTTTGACCATTATGCTAACCTCAAACTGTCTTGCTGTATTTAATTTTGTTATTAAAAACACAACAAAACATTAGCTTTTGAATCTAGAGCTTACTCCTCTAGGGCTATATTTAGTCAAACATTCCTTAAAAGTACATCTCTGGATAATATTTATGGATCAGCTGCATGGGCCTTTCTGAACACTTTGCAGCACACTGTAAGTTGGATATGATGTCTAGGTCCTGGTCTTCTTCAGTGCTACCATAGTCCTGACGGATTCAATGTTTGTGCTTCATGAACATTTATTGAACAGTTGGAAACATTATATTAGGTCGCCATTTATATTGCCCTTTGTTTCACTTCTTAGCTTCGTTTGTGAACAGTGTTGGTGTGAATTTATCAAACAATTTTTATATGGACACTGATATGGATACAAAATGATTTTTTGGGGGGGCTGTATGATTTAAATATCTGTCGCCTATATTCATATTCATATTTGTATAAATGTGGGTCATTTGGCGACAGATTGTTTTTGGATATGGGATCCCTTATATGAAAATTACAAGTTTGACTTGGGACCTATATATGTTTTGTAATACCTAAATTGATTATATATATTTTCTAAGTGTAAGATTATACTACATTTTCCTGGGACTAGGGGTATGTTGTATTAGGGATATATGCTGACTTGCATTGTAACGCATATGAATCATTTATTTAAGCAACACACTTTGGGCTGACTTGGAGCTCTCATCTACTTTATTATCAATAGTGTATGGTCTTGGTTTATGGGCTCTTGGTTTCAGGGGCTCATTGTTGTATATTCAAACAATTTTTTTATGGATTAACAAATTTCATTATTGGATGTAGAAATGGAGGCTGACATCCAGAAGTAATTGGGGGATTTATGGTTTTCAGTTTTGGAGCTTATTACAGTATAAGGGCAATGAAAGCGTTTTTCAAGGTGTACATCTCTGTATTGATGTGTTTTTATGGGTCCCTTCAGTTGTTCAAACTTTCAGATGTTTGAAACTCATATGGCTGACACCATATGTTTGAACGTTTGAAAGGCCAACAACTGATAGCGGAGTGAGAATAATTAAGTAGCAGGGGGGCTTGCCCCCCTGCATAACACAGTTTTACTGTGTTTCCAGGTGGGTGGTGGTTCTATTTCAGGATGTTTGCATTCTGGACTGTCGATCATATGGTGTCGGCCATATGAAAGTCGGCATTCCGGACTGTCGACATTCTGAAGTAGATCCGTTTTTACAGGATGTGTCAAGTAATATATGAATAATATTTGATTACATGAAACATTCATTTAAGTGTTGGATGAAGAAGCGAAGGCTGACGTCCTACAGATGTTGGGAACATGTATGCAAAAAGTCTCATTATTGGAGCCTTATAGTAGGCACACAAGTATGATATACATCTTGTATGTATGGATGAACATTTTTTTTGTTCTAGATAATCTTGTGACCAGTGGACATGCTTGCATGTGTAACATCTTGTAGGGGGTTGATAGACACATTGAAAGATATACAGGGTATATGAGAGCTTCAATTTTCAGGCGTTATGGGTGTGATATTACACTTTAAATTAAATGTTTGGATTTTTGTGCATTGCTTTCCATGTCACTTAGTTATTTTTGTATTAGTGTTCCATTAACAGCAATTATAGTTGGAATTTTATATTTTTGTTTATACATCGATATTACAAGAGCATTAATGTGGATTTGACCAATTTTACCTGAGACCTTTTGACTGATAGAGATGATATAACATAACATTTTTTGATGCTTATATATCATCAGCCAAAGGGGGAGCTGAGGATTCAGTCTAGTTGGACTCTTGTAAAAATTTATTTTTTAAGTTAACTAATGAGATGAAAGAAATGAGAATTCAGATTTGGCATCTCCGATTATTTAAGGCATATTCAAACAATAGTATTACCCCACGAGGTTTGTGAGTTAGGACACAACCATTTGTCACGCGGGTTGATGAAACTTTATTAACTCAATGGCAACAAGTATAGCATTCATCATCTATGAGTTTTGTAAAGATTTTGATAGAATTCTATGAATGTAGAATTATATCTTTGAAAGTATAGGCGAAATATGCACGAAATTGCAGGAATATAAAGATCATGATGGGTCTCAAGAACAAGTTTCCTTACTTTCTGGAAGTTTCCTTACTTTCTGGCTGTTTGATACAACTAGAACAGGATTTGAAAGCCAGAATGATTAAAAAGTTTCAGAGAGATGTTAGGGACTATTCTACAGGTAAACCATTTGTACTTAAGCAAATAGTCCAGTTTACAGGATTTGAAAGCCAGAATGATTAAAAAGTTTCAAAGAGATGTTAGGGACTATTCTACAGGTAAACCATTTGTACTTAAGAAAATAGTCCAGTTTACTAATAATCAATCAGGCCCATTCCAGCCTAATTTCAAAAGAAAAAGAAAGAGATCTATATTGAAAAATACTAAATCTACATCACATACATCTGGATATGAATTTTCCTCCAAAACAGGTAGTGAAGGAACAGTTTTACACAGTTGTCCATCTGTCAAAAAGGGTAGTGTTGCTTTCCCTTTAGGAGATCCAGGCGGGGAGGGAGGAAACATAGAGGAAACAGGAACAAATTTGGAAGCCATGTTGGCAGTGTTAACACACAAATAAATGATTGTTTGAACGTTCACAATATTTCACCTTTGGAACTCGCACAAGTAGAACAAAAATTGTTGAATAAAGGTATGGGTTTTGTCCCCAAATTCATGGGTCAGAATTCTCTTTTGCACAAGATGTCATTAGTTTTTGTCGCAAATTGAATTTAAAATTATATTTTGCGGATTCTGAGCCATATGGTGAGAAGTCACATAATTTCAGATTTAGGACTTCTACTTTTACACCTCCTATGAACAAAAATGGAGTCATTTTCCAAAATTTGGTGTTGAAAGAGTTACATTTTTCTAATGTTAATAATGCAGAACATAGTCAGGATAATATTACTAGGGAGGAGCATACAGCTTTACATAATTTGAGCAAAAATAAGGATGTGGTTATTAACCAGGCGAATAAAGGGGGAGCAATGGTCATCTGGGATTGGCATATGTATCATAATGAAGCCATTAGTCAACTTTCAGATCAAAAATATTATCAACGTATGGATTTGGATCCTACCAATATTTTCAAAGCTGAAATTGACAATTTTTAAACTTTAGCTTGTGAAGAAGGCATTATATCCAAGCATGATAAATATCATCTTACGGTGGTAAATCCTGCTAAACAAATTGTCTGTATGCTACCCAAAATACATAATAATTATGAGAAACCTCCGGGTAGACCTGTAGTATCTGGGTGAGGTTCCTTAACGGAACCCTTATCTGAATATTTGACCAAGTATTTGAAACTATTGTGACACATATCAGTGCGTGGATTCAAGACACCACACAATTTTTGAATATCATAAACAATATACAGTTGGAAAAGCGTTGGCTGTTGTGCATTTTAGATGTTAATGCACTTTATACAAATATTCCACATTGGGCTGGTTTATTAGCATTGGATTTTTAGCTTTCTAAAGCCTCCCTTTATCCGCCTGGTTTTAACATATTTCTTTTGTGTTTAACAGAGCACATGCTCAATAAAAATTATTTTGACAATGTTTGCTATTTACAGCTGAAGGGTACTGACATGGTAGCGTCTTTTGCACCCATTTATGCAGATCTGTTCATGGGCTATGTTGAACACCATTTAATTTATGACGTCAATCAGAATCTATTTCTAGAGGAGATAGATATTTGGCGCCATTATTTAGATGATTGTTGGCTAATATGGAGGTCAGATGAGCATTATATATTTGAGTTGGGGTATTCAATTTACATTGAATTATCATCGGGAGAGTGTGACTTTTTTTGTATTTCGAGTTCAAGGTATTAGAAGTTGGTACTTTGAGCAGTAATGTTTATAGGAAATATCCACAGTTTAATAATTTGCTGTATACTTCTAGTTGTCACCCCGCCTCTCCAAGTCATCAAGAACATCCCTAAGTCTCAATTTTTAAGACTTAAAAGAATATGTTCTATTGCGGAAAATTATAATCTTCAGTCATGTGATATGGCCCGCAGATTTTATGAACAAGGTTATCGTAAGTAGGATGTTGATTTAGGCAGCAAGAAATTCCATGATATTAATAGACAACAGACCCTTTTATATTTATTTTTTATTTATTTCCAGTTTGACCGGGGATGTCCACTGGGCTCAGGGAGCCTGTTTTCAGTGGAGGCCCATGGAGAAAAGCTCCATGTTACAAAGTTTAGATACAAGTACAATGTAGACAAGAAGAACAATTTACAATTATGTTTCATGCTAGAGAGCAGGTGTAATTTCTTAGGTACATGTTACCATTAGATACAGACACAATATTATTAATGAACAATTTACAGTTACATTTCATGTTAGAGAGCAGGTGCAAATTCTTAGGTACATGGTACAAAATTGATATTTACAATATGTACATATGTGTGGTAGCCTATAGATCATAGCTGGAGAGGGGTTTAGAGGTGGAGAGTGAATTATAGAACTAGGTGGGGAGAATGCAGTTGCATTTTCTGTTAGATTAAAGGTAGGAATGTAACTGAGATTTAAAGTTTTCAAAGTTTGCGCAGGTCCTTAGAGAGGAAGGAAGAGAATTCCATTTTTTTGCTAAGGAAAAGGATAGCAGGAGGTGACCAGCAGGGCGATTGGGTTTTCGGACACAGATTACATTTTGGTGAGTAGATCTGAGAGTTCTCTGAGGGGTGTAGGGGAGAAGGATGTTGCATAGAGCAGGGCACTTAGAGGGTTGAAAGATTAGTTTGTGGGCTGTGGCAATCTGAAGATAGTCTAGATGGTTGGAGAGTTCAAGCCAGTGTAACAAATTAAGGCCAATACAGTGATGGGAGGAGTATTTGGCTTTGGTGACAAATTTAGAAATCTTATTATAACAGACTTCCAATTTTGAAGTGAGTGTGGCAGATACGTTAGTTAATAGAGGAGTGCCATATATTAGTGAGGGGTGTAGATAAGGTAGTGGCAAGCATTTGTCTGGTGGAAGGAGAGAGAAATTGGATGTTCCTGTATAGCATACCAAGTTTTATATGGGTTTTCGTTATGTTTTGCTGGATGTGAGTGTCGAATTTCAGGTGTTCATCAATAGTGACCGCAAGTAGTTTGGCAAAGGGAAGAACCTCTAGTGGAGTTATTTTGGCTAATGATTTGGAATGAGTTTTTATCAAGAGGGGAAGATTTTGAGGGAGAGAATAATAGTATTTTGGATTTATTGGCATTTAGTGAGAGGTGATTCTGAAGCATCCCATTTTCAGTGGTGGAGAAAGCAGCTTGGGTCAGTGTCTGAAGCTCTGTTGGTGGCACTGCAGATTAATGTGGCTTCATCTGCATATTGTACAATTTTGGTACTGGTTATGGCTTTGTGGAAATTGTTAATAAAGATGTTAAACCGCATTGGACCGAGTATGGATCCCTGGGGAGCCCCAGTGGGGGTGGGAAGGAAGGTTGAGGTGCCTCTCCCCCATTTTACAGCTTGAGCTGTATTGGAGAGGTAGCTAGAGAACCAGGATAAAGCCCCAGTGGGGTGGGAAGGAAGGTTGAGGTGCCTGTCCCCCATTTTACAGCTTGAGCTGTATTGGAGAGGTAGCTAGAGAACCAGGATAAGGTATTTTGGGAGAGATTAAGGTCGGAGAGATGGTTTAGGAGATGGTATCGAATGCCTTGGACAGATAAGAACAGTAGAAACTATTTTTCCAGAGTCCCGGGCAAGATTTATTGTCAGTAGGAAGGAGAGAAGTGCAGTGGTTGTATTATGGCCTGGACGGAAGCCGTGTTGGGTTGGGGTGATTAGTTGGTTATTGGCTAAGAATGGCATGAGCTGAATGTGAATGCATTTTTCTAGTAGTTTGGAAGTTGGGGAGAGGATGGCTGTATGGCAGAAGTTGGAGATGTTATTCTTTTGGCCTCCTTTATGGAGAGGTAGAATGAAGGCAGTGTGCCATAGTTTGGGAACATAAGATTCTAGCATGGGTCTATTGATTAGGATGCTAATGGGAAGAGCGATACCATCTGCGGCTATTTTTAGGAAGGAGGATGGGATATTGTCAGGGGCATGGGAGCAAGGTTTTAATTTGGAGAGTAATTTTTTTATATAGGATGTTGAGATGGGTTTAAGGTTGAATATAGGAGGAGGGTGTTGTAGGTGGTGGTGACGAAAGGGTGGATTGAGGGGTGGGGTTACTGTTAGGGAAGGTTTTGGTCAGTTCAGCTATGGAGTTAGTGAAGAAGGAGTTGAATAGAAAGGCTATTTCAGGGTCAGATTTGCTGGTGTCAGGGCAGGGGTTGCTTTTGGTACCTGGGTTGAGAAGAGAATTAACGGAGTTCCAGAATTGTTTTGGGCTTTTAGATTGGAGTTTAATATAGTAGGACATTTTGTCTCTGATGATTTGTTTTTTAGCTAGGTTGCAGAGTTGTTTATATTTAAGAAAAGTTTCTGGCTGCTTGTTTTGATGGCATGTTTTCCAGGATTTGTCTCTTTGTAGCATAAGTTTTTTTGTATCTTTGGTTAGCCAAGGGGCGGATTTGGTTTTTACAGTTTTTGTTCTTGGTGGCGCTATGGAGTTGAGGATGTCTAAGAATGAGGAGTTGAAAATTTTTACGGCATTATCTAGTGGAAGGGTTTTTAGTGGGTTCCAAGAAGAAGAGAAAGTGGCTGGCTGAAACCAATCAGCCAGCTGAAACAGAAAAGTGTGCTTTGTGAATGAAGTACAGGGACAGCAGGGGAAAACGAGGCTGAGGAGAGTAAGGTGGTGAAATACAGCTCAAGTCAAGTCAAAGCAGGCCAATGGGGCAAGTATGAATGGGAGTGAGGGATAGCTTGGGAGAGAAGGAAAATAGATTTAGGAGATCTTAATCAGTAAGTGGGAGAGCAGTGCCACCTAGTGGTAAAAATATATATGAAGTAGCATAGGAGGTAAGGGAGTTAAGGACTGCTGTGGGCTGCTTGGCAAGCGCGGGGTAAAGCACAGGTACCATGGTGGTGAGCACTAGTAAAATATTGCAGTACATACACTTTATATTTTATCCTGATGGGGCTATAGTTTGGAAGTTCCTTAGAAGGTTGTGGAAGTGTCCCGTAATGGTAGTCCTTTAAGGGTTATTTCCTGGACCGTAGTGGGAAGGGTTGATTAGCTGTACAGCTGTAGGGAGAAAAGCGGAACAAAATAGGTAAACAAGTAAAAGAACTTGCAGATCAAGCTGGGGTAATGCAGTTAAGGAGTCAGCAGCAAGAAAGAAAACAGTTTGAAAAATGGGGCCTGGAGTCCCAGTAGGTAATATCACCTCCTGCAGAGGTCTAATTGGCGTGATGGGGGTTATAAGAGTTTACAGCACTCTATGTAGGTGTGGCTAGAGCCAAGCCCAGAGTCAAGCACAATATCTAAAAACTCTAGCAGAAAAAGGCTATGTACTGTTCATAGTAAGAATAAGAGGAAGCTGTTTAGTACTATCAGGTAATAAATGACTTAAAATAGGCTGGGTAAGAAGTATCTTAACTCAGGCTAGAGTCCAGCATGTAATAGACATATAGATACAAAAATTCAAAATCTGAATTTCATCTTGGGTATATCATGGAATTGGGGGGTAACACCAGATACTTAGAAGATATTATACACAAACATTGGGATATTCTATATATGGAGGATAGATTAGCTCAGTTTTTGCCATTTGGATATAGGTTTAGATATAGAAGGGGAAAAAACATGGGGTGTTGGTTTAATCATTGCAAAAAGGGTAATCAGGTGGTACAGAATAGTTTGCAAACTACACTACAGGGAGGCCCAATAATGGGCAGTTTTCCATGTGGACACTTCAGGTTTTGAAGTATGGTCCGTAAACAAAGCTCATTCACTTCCTTTAATTGTCCTAAGGCATACCATATAAGGGTTTTGGAAATTGTACCAGTGATTGGGTAATTTAGTTGGTAAATTGTACTTGCCCTGCATTTTATGTTGGGCAGACTTCTCGCGCATTCAAGTTTAGAACATCAGAACATATGAGTGACATTAAATGTCATAGGAATACAAATGTTTTATATAAACATCAGGTATTCATCCTTCTGCTAGGTTTAGGTTCACAGTTATAGATAGAATATAAAAACCAAATACCTCTTCAGAAAATTTACACTCTTTGCTGGATTATAAAGAAAAACTGTGGATAATTACATTAGGTGGCTTATTTTCTCCTAGACTCAGTGAACAGTTGTGATTGGATAATTGTGTGGTGCACTATTTGGCTGTATTTTATATATATATATATATATATATATATATATATATATATATATATATATATATATGTATATATATATATCTGTCAGATAGTACTGATGAAGGCTTTATGCTGAAACAGGTATGCTTTGTCACCCTTTGGGTGTTATTACTTTTGTACATATATTTATGGGTATTCTAGTCCATTTATACTGTTATTAAAGTATTTATGTTAGAATTTAGTGCTGGCCTGTTTGGTTTTTGGATCTACACGTGTTGGTTGGGCTGTGCACTTTGCCATACGTGCGTGGGTCTCTTTGTTCTTGTTCCCAACATGGCTTCTTTCAGTGCTACCATAGTCTAGGGCACTCTTACATGAGGAACCACACAAGGTAATGAGCTTAGGAGTGTCCTTGAGGTAATGAAGATGAAAATTCCAATTTCAGATATTAAAATTACTTGCCAAAATGATGCTTCTGGTTTGGTAGTTCCATCTTTGTTAACAGTCTCAGCTTTCTTTTTGCAGCTTCAGATGTTCTTCGTGTTTCACTGTTGCAGTCATTACGTTTGGGTAATCTGCTGGCAGGTTGACCTCAGTCGGCCTGATTAACAAAGTCTTGGGTCCTGCATCAGTTGCTGTCCCTTCTTCCATGACGTCAGGGGTATAAAACATGCAGCTGATGCCATTACATCAGTCTTTCTTGCTGTGCGGTGCCCGAAGCAGCAGCAGTTCGCAAGTGCCGGTCGGCCGACTCCTGAAATTTTCGTTTTCGAGTTTCAGATCCAAAGTCTTCAACTTAAAGCTAAGTACCCCGTTGGGGAAACTTTTTCTTGCTCCTTACTGATGTCACTAAAAGTGAATAATTGCATTACTTGTGGGAAGCAAATACCTCATAAAGATTTTCATTTGTACTGTATTCCTTGCCTAGGCCCTGACCACGACGTACCTTGCTGTCGGTTTTGTGCTTTATTTAATCAGCGCACTATCCGTCATCGGTACATTTTTGCCTCTAAATATTTTGGTTCTCAGTTTAATTATCCAGAAATGACATTGGTTAGCCATCCGACTACAGGAATTCCGAAAAAATGCAAAGAAAAAGATAGAGACAGGCTGTTGAGGTCCAAAACTGCCGACGACGCTTCTCCTAAGCCAGTCGCCAGTTCGCCGGTACTCAGTGAGGCGCTTTCGCAGCCCCTGATACCCACTACGTCTGACTCGCAGGCCTCTACTGAGACCCATTCGGAGTCCAGTATGCCACGAGATGCTTCACCTATGGAATCCGCGGATGTCTCTGCCTTGGATGGGTCCAAAACCGCTGTGCAGGCACCGGCTTCTGAGGGTGTTTTCAGGCCTACAGACTTGCATATTACACTGACTCCACCTTCTATTCTAAGGCCTAAATCTCTATCTATGTCTAAAAAACTGACGCCCAGGCCACATGTTCAGGCCCCTATGCCTAAAAAAACAAATGATCAAAATGGCTGAAGGTCTTATTACTCTAATCAGGGGTAGTCAACTCCCCCCTTCTAAGAGGCCTAGGACTGACCTTGACTATGAATCGTCTGATCAGGGCTCTGTTTCTTCTAATTCTTCCTATGACCTGGATTTGTCCATGCCTACTTATGAGGATTCTGATGCAGAGAATTCCATTCCCTCTGCTTCCCTCCCTGAGGATTTTTCTTTTGGGGAAACTTTACATATCTTAAAGGAGCATTTCCACTGGGAAAGTCAGGAATTTTCTGAATCTAAAAAGAGGCTTAGGGATTTCCTTCTTCTACCTCAGCATAGGCCTTTGGCTATACCTCCTGTACTAGACATTGTTGATGATATGTTTTCAGAATCTAGTATGGGTCCTGATTCCCTGCCTCTGGCTCCTAGTAAACCTGCTGAGTCCCACAAGTTCCTTTTCAAAAATCTGGTTGCGGATCCAGAAACCATTTCTCAGGGGCCCAAGGGCATTAAGGTTTCTACTGCTAAAAATCCTACCCCTTCTGATAGAGACTCCAGGGCGCTGGATAGATAGGGTAAAAAGGTTTATACGTCTGCAACCTTGGCAATCAGGGCTTTAAACTGCCAGTTTCATATGCTAAAATATCAACAGCATATTATGGGACTGCTTAAACAGACGTTGATTTCTGACTGTGTGGAAAATAAAGATTTACAGGATTTATTGCATTCTGCTGAACAAGTTGGAAAACATACTTTGCAGTGTGGTTTTGATTCTTTAGAAGCCTCTTGCAGGGCTGCGGTTACTGGGTCTGTGCTTAGAAGGCATGCTTGGCTTAAGGAGCAATCTCTGCCTGATCATGTTAAACCTAAATTGTTGAATGCTCCTTTAAATCAGGACCGCCTGTTTGGCAGTAAGGCTGAAGAAGTTCTAAAAAAGATGGAAGATAAAGCTAAATCTATGCAATATGTAAAAGATTTCTTACAAGTGCAACCTCCAAGATTTAGTAGGCACTGGCCTACTAAGAATTTGGTTCTTTCCAGCTCCTTCCAGATCCAATCAAACCAAACCCAGACACACCAAAAGCACCAGGTTTCGGTCCCAAGGGACTCTCCGAACTAAGCAATGGAGGGCATCCACTTCCAAATCTGGAAATAACAAGACACCCCCCTATGGTAAACCGTCTCAATGACTTTCCTTTAAAATTGCCAAGCACTTACCTTTCAGTTG
This sequence comes from Protopterus annectens, assembly GCF_019279795.1. Taxonomy (NCBI): domain Eukaryota; kingdom Metazoa; phylum Chordata; order Ceratodontiformes; family Protopteridae; genus Protopterus; species Protopterus annectens. The sequence goes on along the minus strand of NC_056739.1, from coordinate 1,570,316,272 downwards.
CCCCTTTGGGGGTAAAGATTGCTTTTCATGCAAAAAACTGGGAACTCATAATCCAGGACCAATGGGTTTTAAATATAGTATCCCAGGGATACAGATTTCATTTCCACACATTGCCAACACCAAACGGGTGGCCAGACCTGTCCCCAAATCAGTGGACAGAGGCTCAGAAACAAGTACTTTCCCTCTTAAACATGGGGGCTATTCAACTGGTACCAGAAGAGGAAAAGGGACAAGGTTTCTATTCTAGGCTTTTCCTGGTACCCAGAAAAGACAAATGTCGGTGTCCAATTCTGGACCTGTCTACTCTAAACACCTTTTTGGATATTCCAAAATTCAAGATGCTGACTCTTCACCGCTAGGCAAAGATGCCTGGTTGGCAACTCTAGATTTAAAAGAAGCTTACCTGCATATCCCAATCAGGGAATCTTGCAGAAGATGCCTACACTTCAAAGCAGGCTATTTGCATTATCAGTTCTCTGCACTGCCCTTTGGCTTGTCTACTGCACCCAGGGTATTCACAAAGTGCCTGGCTCCAGTAATTGCATTTTACAGACAAAGAAATATTCACATATATCCATACCTGGACGATTGTCTAATTCAGGCAGAAAACCAGGCCATACTTATAAATCATCTGGCATTTGTAAAAAGGGTTCTAACTTGTCTAGGGTACACCATAAACTAAAAGAAATCACAACTGGTACCCTCTCAACAGATTACATTCCTGGGTGCAAGCTTGAATACAACTGCCCAGATGGCTTTCCTAATGCCAGAAAAGCAAATTCATTTGATAACTTACTTCAAACAAGTGGCCACAAAAACCCTGCTATCTGCAAGACAAATACTGCAAGCCTTGGGGTTCATGGCCTCCTACATTCTTCTAATTCCATATGCAAGACTGCATATGAGGAAACTTCAGTGGTACTTAAAAAGTCTATGGAGTCAACATTGTCACAGCCTGGAAACAATGATTCCTATCATACCTTGCCTACACCTGGAGTTCCTATGGTGGGCAGAGGCCTGCTACCAAAACAAGGGACTGCCATTCACACTGCCCCCTGCCACCCAAATCCTAACTACAGACGCATCAGACTATGCATGGGGGGCTCACCTGCCAGGGAAGTGCTTTCAGGGCAAATGGAACCCAAAACAAATGCACCTACATATCAATCAAAAAGAAATTTTAGCTGTACAGAATGTTCTGACAGCCTTCAAGGACTACATTCATCCAGGACAACTAATGGTAAAGACGGACAACACCACGGTTATGTGGTACATAAACAAGCAGGGGAGGTACACATTCCTACCCCCTCTACAGACGAGCCATGGCATTGTGGAACACGGTCTTGAGCTACTAAGTGCAACTACAAGTTCACTTCCTGCCAGGAAAACTGAATACACTGGCAGACGGACTAAGCAGAAATCTCATGGACCCACATGAGTGGAAACTGGAACCACAGTTTTTCAACATGTTGACAAGTAAATGGGGGAGCCCAGACATAGATTTATTTGCCTCCCCCCACCACTACCAGTTGGACAAATTTTGCACAAGGACTCCTCACAAAAAAGCCTGGAAAGTGGATGCTCTGTCATTCAGTTGGAAAAACCTATCAGTCTACGCCTTTCCCCCCTCTGCCTCTGCTCTCCAAAGTTCTGCTAAAAGTCAAACAGGAAAAACCAAGAATGATTTTGATTGTTCCAGACTGGCCAAGCCAACACTGGTACCCACTCCTGCGCAGTGTGTCACAAATTTCTCTATGGCACCTGCCTCAGACACCTTCCTTACTGTCTCAGCAGGAGAACCAAATTCTGCACCCTCAGCTCCCAACATTGAACCTTGCAGCTAGGCTAATAACTTAAATTCACCCTTAGCATCCCTCAGCAAACCTGTGATGGATGTCATCTTGGAGGTGAGAGGACCTAGTACTAGAAAATCTTATGCTGACAAATGGAAAAGATTCTGTGCTTGGAATCAATCTCAAGGGATGAGCACAGCAGCGCCCAATTTACCTCCGATTTTACAATACTTAACTGAGATGCTTCACAAGGGCCTGTCTTTTTCCTCCATTAAAATCCATGCCTCAGCCATTTCAGCTCATTATAACACAGAATCTCCCCTCTTCTCTCATCCTCTGCTCAAGCAGTACTTCAGAGGGGCCAAAAACTTGAGACCACCCAGGAGAGCCCCACCCCCTGCCTGGGACCTTAACTTTGTATTGGAGAAACTCACTCTGCCTCCTTTCGCGCCAGCTGCTACTGCAGACTTAAAATTTCTTTCTTGGAAAACAGCCTTCCTTTTAGCAATCACTTCAGCTAGTAGGATATTTGAGTTACAGGCCCTTATGGCAGTGGAGCCTTTCATCAACTTTCATGCGGACAGGGTGCCACTCAGGACCAATTCCATCCTTCATGCCCATGGTGGTATCCAGTGTGGCTCTTAATCAGTCCATTCATTTGCCAACTTTCTTTCCCAATCCACAGAACAAAGGGGAATGGATTCTGCATTCATTGGATGTGCACAGAAAACTTAGATTCTACTTGGACAGGACTATGCCTCGAAGAAAATCTGAACAACTGCTGGAAGCATTTGCTGCAGGGGCAGAGGGAAAGGCTGTTTCAAAACAAACCATTTCTAAACAGATAAGCCATTGCATTCATTTCTGCTATAAGCACCATGGAAAACCTATCCCCCAGGGGATCAGCTCTCATTCCACCAGGGCTGCATCTACTTCTGCAGCCTTTCTCAGAGGTGTTCCTGCCAGGGATATTCTAGAAGCTGCTACCTGGAGTTCAGTTTATACTTTCACCAAGCATTACCATTTACCCAAGCATTACCATTTACCAATTTTCTCTAAATCCAGAGCTGGCTTTGCCACTGCTGTCTTGCAGGGCCTTATAGCTGGTCCTAATGCTGTATAACGCCATCCTCCCAACCAGAGCTTTGGGAATCTTTCCAAATGTAATGACTGCAATAGTGAAACACGAAGAACATAGTACAGTTGTGTACACTTACCATAAATGTACATGTTCGAGTGTATTCACTGTTGCAGTCCTGGTTACCCTCCCTCCAGCCCCCTGTTTTTCTCTTACTATACCTCCACTTTCTTTTACTATGCTTAAAAGCCTTTTTGGTGTATTTGCTTTTGGTTGGAGGTATATTTTTGTGTTTTTAATTTATTTTGCTCCCAATTAGGGGGGCACCTGACATCTGGGGCAAGAAAAACTGATGTAATGGCGTCGGCTGCATGTTTTATACTCCTGACGACCTGACGTCATGGAAGAAGGGACAGCAACCGACGCAGGACCCAAGACTTTGTTAATCAGGCTGACTGAGGGCAACCTGCCAGCAGATTACCCAAATGTAATGACTGCAACAGTGAATACACTCAGACATCTACATTTATGGTAAGTGTACACAACTGTACTTTATGACTAGCCAGAAATGCCTTCAGATGGAGATTTTGTCTCTTTCTAGGTTGGTTAAGTCTGTTGTTGTTTTTGTTGTTGTAAATTGTTCTGGATTGTGTGGGATTCAAAACTTTGAAGAATGGCCATGATTTGCACAATATTTTGGGTAAGAGGGAGGAGCCGGATAGCCTGGGAAAGTTTTGATACACCGGGATGACTTGGTCCTGCTAGCCTTAGTCTTTGAGGTGATACAGATAGAATTGCATTGGCAAGTCTGGATTAACAGTAGGTTAAGTAACTTTCAGCCTGGCTCCATGATGCAGAGGGATGGAGCTTTGACTGACCCTGGTGATCGTGGTTCTCTTAGTTCCCCAGTCACCGGAGGAGCCAGGCAGGGTGGGTTGGAGTTAAGGAATGTTGACATCACATCCCTGAAGGGGTATGGAGAGGGATGCTTGCAGTTGTGGTGTGATTTCTCTACAGGGGACTGGGAAAACCACCACTTATGCTTCAGGGAGAGGGTCAGGGCTGCTTACAGGGAAATGCCTCTTGCATTAGCAAGGACATGCCCTTCGCTGCCAGGTGTTGTACATCCTCACCGTGGCAGTTCGTGAAGTGAGAGTGAAGCATAGGGCTGCAGCACAAAAAAACACTGCCAGAGCCATCCCTAGTGGCTGTCAGTGATGGCCACTTCCAGTCAGTCTTCACTCCAGTGATGAAAGAATATGCAGATTGACTGGGAGTGGGCTGTTGATCACCAGCCATCAGGGACAAAAGAAATTTAACTTTTATTTCTGGATTTTAAGCATTATGTACAGTGAGGTTATAAAATACAGTAAGCAGAGGTATATATGAGCATTTGTAGTTTGCAGGGAAGTTGCAAGTGTGTGTAACTGTTCATTAAACAGCTTTTTTCATATAACAACTGCTAGCTGGAATAAGTTGGTTTAAAAAAAAACAGCAAGTGGAGCTCCTACAGTGATCTGCAGTTGACCTTCTCAGCATATAAACAATGCAATACCTGTGCTTGTTTAGTCACTCTTTCAGTTTTATTCTCTGAAGAGCCATGTCTGCCATTTTTCAAGGTGAGTCATCTCAACCCTTGAAATGTTGCATACCTGATGATCATTTACTTTTCCAAGTGACCCAGGAAATATATCTAACTTTAGAGAGCAAAAGATTAAAAATGATCTTTGCTGAGATGTGTGGTTGTAACATAGCTAGTATTCTCTGCTGTAGCAAATTAAAGACAGTGCTATTGTTTCCACTTTCACTTCAGAAATCCATGTAGTGTGAAAAAGTTTGGCATCTTGTTTACCTGTCTCTGACCACCAAGTAGGGCTGCATAGATCAGAAGATCAGAGCCTTTTTCAAAAATGCTTAAAAAGTTACTGATGTCCTTCTGGTTGCCTGTACTTTACTTTACTCTATGTACTTTTGCTAAAATAACATGAAACGATTTTAATATATACTACTCGTTGTCCACTGTCTACTTTCTGTTGCTATAGCCCTAATTAACCTACAGTATAATAGAATGATATATTCCTTGATATTAGATATATTTCCATTTTATTAGACATACTTCTGTTATGTTATAGGTTCCTATATAAGTACTAGGCTAACTGTCCTAGTGGGCAGTTTTAAGCCTAGCAGATTTTCTGTTTGGTGCTGGAATTAGCCCATCCAGTTTGGTGTTAAATGTTCCATACCTGTCCTATGGCTGATAATTATATATTACCCTTAGTGAAAATAACTGGGATCATACCATAGATAATGTTTTTGCGACCCATGTATGGAATAAAGCATTTAGGAACTGCCTCTGTCCATTATTAGTACAGGGGGCAGTCCTGGGGCATATTTTATATTGCGTATCCATAGATCTGAGTTATGCTTGAGTACGGGCAGAGTTGAGCTTTGCTTTGCTTGGATTTATTTGGATGCTTTGGGCCGGATTCATAAATGCCTGCACTAAGTATACACCAAGTGTACACTATCTGTATTCAAGGATATCTCTACTGCATGTTTTGTGCTATCTTTCCACTCAGAAATATCAGAGTAAGTGTAGACATAGTCTACACATTGTGGTAACCTTTAGGAATATCCCTCGATACTTAAGGTTGCAAGAACATCAGTAGGAAGACTAAAATTAACAAGAAGAAAGTGGGAGTTATGCTTGTGTTTATCTATTTACTCAGAATAGTGTATACGTAGTGTAGGCGATAATGAATCCAGCCCTTTGTTTTTGTGTTATAATGTTTTGCATGTTGGTTATTATATGAAATAGACTCCCACTATGTTAGACAGATTTATACAATAATGATATAATGTTTTTAAATGCATCTGATTCATTGTTCTGCCATGGTCATAGTAAGTAAATGTAGTTTTTGGGGGAAAAAAGCCAATGTGCTATCTTCGATGCATGCTGGCTACCATAGAGCCAAATGCAAACATGTTTATTTTCTAATTTTCAGTTGGTAGTCATTCACCTTCCTTTTTATTGATCACTGAGGAATACGCTTCAACTGAAACTTTTTTTGTAGTTTTCAAAGTTCTTTTTTTTTTTCAGACGCTTGTTATACTTCAGCTTCAACAGAAAAAGTAAGCAAGCAGTAGATATGTCTCAGGAGCATTCCTTTGTCAACTTCATTCCTCCACATATTCCACATACTCTTATCCACTTAGCCTTTGACTTTGCCTGGATTGCTCCTTAAATTGCTGTGGTACTTAATCTGTTGCTTTACTGGTAGACCATATATGTGTTCAATGTTTAATTTGTTTCATGATATGTAAAATAAAATGCAAGTAGTAGCACTTGTGTTATTTATATTTTTATTTTATTTTTTGTTTAGTCTCAACTGCAGTTACTGTAGGATTTCTCCTGATAATGAACCTCAGCCCTCCGTTATAAGCAGTGGGATATGACTTATTGGCATGAATTTAGGTAATGGATTTGAGCTCCTTGTTTGGATGTTAAGAATGTGACTCATAGCGAATGCTTAAGCATTGAGTCTGATTTTCTTAAAACTTGTAGTAATTGTGCTTCTGTAGTTTGGTTTTCCTACCTGATTAAGAAGGAAGGACGAGCAGTAGACACAACACAAGTATGGTACAGCCTTTAGACTTTTGAAGCATCGTATACCTATATTATGATTTTAGATTTGAAGTTCTTTCTCCCAGACTGTTTCTTTCCATCTGCTTGTAAGGTCATCAGATAACCAGCTAGCTGCATGTTTTATTTTGAAAGTTGCTTTCTCTTTTTCAGATTTGTTTTAGGAGTGGTATTCACATAGCAGACATCACGTTGTAGTGAAACAGAGCTAAAAAGCCATACCAAAGTGAAACACAATTCACAAATGTGTCCAGATCCAGAAAGCTGCTATAAATGTGTTGCACTTCCATTCCCTTGGAATGTTATTCATAAAGTGCACTATTTTGTATACCAAGGCTTTTGAGATTTCAATCCATGCTGGAAACCATACAGACCTGGACAGTTACAAAATGTAGCTAGCATATCCTGCTTCATATTTTATATGATCACAGCTAGCCTGGCAGTAGTTGCAGCTCAGATTGTGCATCTCCCCCCATACTAGGTAGTGTGTTAAGCTTCATGAAAGAGCAGTTAGAATGTCTCTGATTTGATGCATAAACACTGGATATCCTGTGTAATCTATGTAGAAGGATAAAGGCATATTGTGTATAAAGGCAATACTTAGCCATGTAGACTCTAATAATACTAGCACTGACTATCCTTGCCAGGGGAATTTTCCAGATGCCAGACAGAGATGCTGTTGGAATGTTACTAGAGGGATCCTACATTGGGTTTTTCATTTTGTACTGCCTGGTGCAGGAGCAATTTCCTTAGCTATAGTAGAAACGTGGAATACATACCATTGCTACTTGGAATACATACCATTGCTACTTGGATTCCATACAGATTGCCACCTGCCATAGATTCTTGGTATAGTGGATGCCACACATATACTGCAGTCTGGAAACTTAACACTGATGGTATGTTTGCATTTGTAAGTGGATACTAGCCCAAAAATTGTCTGGTTGTATATCACCACAAGGGTGTTATAATTGCATGTGAACATAATCCTAGTGGAAGCCATGGTGCTTAAATGTGCCACTCTTGTACCCTGTACCAGGCCTGGCACCACATCCTGCAGAAGATGAACCTGAGCCTCCATAGTACAATCAGAATAAAGTAGCATCACATCTGCAAGGACCTGCCTAACTACAGTGACAGGACATAGTCAAGCAGAGTGCAGAACATGGCAAGTAAAATTTCTCTAATGCAGTTCAATTCTTGCATTACTCTCGATATCTGAGTATATGGCTATGCCCTTTCTTGCATTTCTTTTACTTACCCCCTTCCACTGGGAGGTGGTGTTGGGACAGAACTACTAACCCTTCCTATGCAAGTACATACTCCTTTGCATTTGCTTTATGAAGGCTGCTGTCAGTTTGATGGCTTGATGAACCACATGTTTGCTGTCCAGATCATGAGCCTCCTTCCCCTGAAGGACTGCTACCTACCCCTTGGATAGGCGTACTCGTCATCCTTGCAAGCTCCATCAAGTGACCAGGCTCTAATTATATTCTGATCATCTGAGCCATAGTCAGGAGTTTTATTCCTCTCCATCATTGGGCTGGTGAGTTTAGCCAGGAAATTATCTTGATTTGCAGGTGCTTATGTATTCATTGCATTATATAGTTTGTTCATAAGTGCTGTGTAGACATTTCTTCTAACCCTTTCTTTTTGTTTAAGGTCATGTCAGATGTCACTGAATCAAAAGATCCAGCATCATCTCTGTTATCATCCTCAAAATCCTGGTGAGAACTTCATACTTCTTACTGACTGCAGAAAGCATGTGCTTGCTTAAATTTCAACCTATAAAGAGCTTAGGGAATCTTAACCTTATTTATTTATTTATTTGCTGAAAACAAGAATGTTAAATTTCAGCGTGTATCAGCTTGTTTTCTGACTTGTTGGACAAATCTTTTCACATATATGTATATCTGTATATTTAAAATCTTTATGTATTTGTATACGTACATTGTATATGTACATAGATGTGTACCTAGATATTTATATCTATAGTTATATATGTAAATATATATATATATATATATATATATATATATATATATATGAATATATATATATATATATATAAATATGTATATATTCTGTATATAATTACCGTGAAGATTGGATGAAAATAGATGAAGGATGTCAGCCTAGCCAGATAGAATTTTGGAGATAATTCTGTCATCTGTAAATATTAATGTAAACCACAGGCTTGTGTCTTAAATGGTAAAAATACTGTTACATGTGGAACTGAAAAAAATGTAGCAGTGCACTCTACTGACCAAGTAAAACATGCTGTGACCCTTTGATGTTAAAACTTGGAGTCAGTCAGTCTGAAGGGAGGCATCTTGCCTGTTGTTGTAAGGCCAGAGTTAATGGCCAGAATTTCCATGCATAAATGTCCTTTATTGCTCTGATTTCTGCCCAGAGGTGAAGAATGTAAATGTAGTTTCTGTTAGACTGGGAACCCAGAGAAGTGTGAAGAATGATGTAATGTGAACCAAGAATCCGGTTTTAAAAACAGAGAATCAGAGAGCATTACGCATTTTTTTACTTGACCGTCCAACTCACCAACACTGTTTTGCTGTATATGTACGTTTATCTTAGACTTGTGTTTTCTCTTAGAAATAGCTAGAAACTAGAAATATTAGACTGTGTTTTTCTGTGATGTCAGAACTGTACTACTGAATTATTTTAAGTATTTCTCTGTGACCTCTGAACTCTTGACTAGCACTGTATAGTAAAAAGTATTGTCTTGTCTTTTGACTATTTGTTATTAAATATTTTTAAACCCTTTGAACTGTTGCTGTTTTTGTAGAGGTAATTTAAGCTCTTTAGAGTACTTGCATGCCTTTGGTAAAATTGTACAAAGCCACTCTAATAGCTTTAGCCCTGGGCTATACTACCAGTTGGATAATAATATTGCACAGTAATAACTGGACACCCTTTTAAGGGCCTTTGAGCAGCTAATAAATATTAGTGGGTGGTGGCATCAGGTACTACCGTATAGTCTGGGGAAAAAGGGGCACAGCTGGAGAACCTGTGCCAGCATTTCCCATGAGTGTCTGTGTGGTTGTATAAACTCTTCTCAAAGTGTGTGTGTGTGTGTGTGTGTGTGTGTGTGTGTGTGTGTGTGTGTGTGTGTCAGCTACCTGGGCAGCGACATAAAGCACTGGTTGGACAGAGAGGGTGCTGTGTGTTTTAGCTTGCCCACTAGGCCGAGATCTGGACCCTATAGCTGTGCCAGTGGGGAGTCTTATTGGGGACCTGGAGAGTGAGGGAGAGACCAGCCCTGGACTGACTGTGATCTCTGTGTGCTCTTAAAGGAAATTGCACTTCACTGTGTTTTTTTGTTATCCTTTCCTACTATATGAGACGCCCCTCACTGGTGTTAGTGGTGAGGATTGATTCTCCCTGATTGCAGAGCCAGGCACGGGTGTCACACATTAATTGTTTGGCAGTGGTGGGATATCCACACCACATATTAATTGTTTGGCAAATACAAATTGGCTTGTAGTGGTGTGGGTAGAGTGAAAATTCCTGTAGCTTGTGTACAGTGAGCTCTGAAGGTGTTTTGTACTCTAAATCAGCCACACAGTGAATACTCAGAGTTCAGATCACAATTGTTTTATTTCTTTTGTTAGCCTAGTTAGTCAGGGTGAGCAGGCAGCATGTCAGCAGAGGAGTATGGAAAGCTGATAAGGAGCCAGCTGGCGGAGATGTGCCAGGCTTGGGGACTGGTGCATGGAAACCTGACTAAGGCAAACCTGATTTCAGCCTTGGTTACAGCTACATCAGAAAACAGCAACCAGGAGGACAATCAGAAAACAGCAACCAGGAGGACAATCAGACTGGCAGTGGAGGTATAATGCCCTCGGAGAATGGACAGCTCAACCTTTTTGCAGAGGACTTAAAAATCCAGCGGAGCTAAAGAGACTTGAGTTGGAGGCCAGGCATGTGGAAATAGAAGCAACTGAGAGACTGAGGCATCTAGAGAGTGAGGACAATGAGAAACGGTGATGTTTGCAGGCTGAGAAGAATGAGAAACTGCTACGCCTGGAAGCTGAGGAAAAGGAGAGGCAGAGAAAACATGAGAAGGAGATGCTGATTCTTCGCCAGAGTCATGGAGGTAATGGGGAAGGGAGTAACTGGACCCCAGAAGCACAAAAGGTCAGTAAATTTATTCTGCAGTTTAAAGAGGGGAATAATTTTGATAGTTTCATTCATATGTTTGAGAGGGTATGCAAACAGTATAATGTTGACCAAAGGCTCTGGGCCCTTACTCCATGGTAAAGCTGTAACTGTTTTGTCAAAAATGTCTGATGTTGCATGTTTTGATTATACTGATGTTAAAAATCACTTGTTAGAATTGTTTAAGCTAACACTTGAAACGTATAGGAAAACGTTTCGTGAGCATAGATGCAAGGCAGATGAAAGTGTGTGTGAATATGTTGCTTAACTGGGCACTTATTTCCATAGGTGGGTGAGTGGATGTCAGGTCACCACTTTTGAAGGGCTGGCAGACCTTTTGGTGAGGGAACAAGCCCTTAGCACTTTGCCTGAGGACATGAGGATCTGGTTAGCTGATAGACATTGTGCTACTTCAGATGAGTTGGGGAAGAAGGAAGACCTATACCTGGCATGCAAGGCTGCCCTGCACAGGAAAGGGACCCCCAGTACTGCTCATGGATCTAAATGAACCCAGGGTGGGCAGCACAGACTCCCCAACAGACTCTGCCAGTAGCAAGGTTAGCCATTAGTCCAAGTACATGTCCAGGAGCTAGGGTTAAATGTTTTGAATTCAACCAATGGGTCCATATGGCATACAGATGTCCACAGAGGCAAGGTGGGAAAGACAAAAATGCCAATAATAGGTTGTCTGGAGACAACAGGGGTACCCGAACTACCATCCTGCAGATGTCCTGATAGGGAAGGATGTGGATGAGGCAGCACCGTGGGCTTGAGCAGTTACACGCAGTCAGGCTTGGAGACAAGCAGGTACGTCTGGTAGCCTGGGGGAGATGCAGACAGACTGCATACTTGCAGCCAGGACTGGTGAGGTGGTTACTTCAGGGAGGGCACTACCCTGTAGCAGTGAGACTGTGAAGGTGAGCCACAGCTGCTTGGGGGATACTGATGGTCCCTGGGACAGAGTGACTGCAAAGGTAGAGGTGAGTAGCGGTACCCAGGCTGACAGTGAGGCACCACTGTCAGAGGATGCCAGACTTCCTGTAGAAGGGGAGCTGGGAAGGGCTACAAGGATAGAGTTGAGACCAGCTCGGCTGTCAGACCCTACATTGCAAGGCCTGAGGCAGGTAGCTAGGGAGGCACCTGATTCTCAAGGAAAAGGGGAATCTGTATACTGGGACAAAGGGTTACCATACGCAGAGTGGACCCATGAGGGAGGGCTTGAAGGTGAGAGAGTACAGCAGTTGGTAGTGCCTAGAGCCTACCGTCTGGCGCTTCTAGCCATAGCCCATGATATTCTCTTTGCAGGTCATATGGTTATAAAACATACAAAGAGGCATATTATGCAGAACTTCTATTGGCCTGGAATTTCCAGAGATGTAACTGGGTACTGAAGGACCTGTGAACAGAGCCAAAAGGTAGGCAGGGCAGGAGACAAGGTGAGATCTCCTTTGATGCCTTTGCCTGTGATTGAGGAGCCATTTCAGAGGGTAGCTATGGATATTGTGGGTCCTCTGAGTACCCAAAGTTCCACGGGGAAAAAGTATATGCTAGTGGTAGTGGATAATGGTACACGATACCCTGAGGCAGTGGCTTTGTCCTCCATTGAGGCAGAGAAGGTGGCAAATGCTTTGAGATTTTCAGCAGGGTAGGTTTCCCAAAAGAAATACTGACTGACAGAGGTGCCAATTTCATGTCACACCTGCCGGATTGTCTGTGGAAGTCCTGTGGAGTGAAGCATATGGAAACCACCCCCTACCATCCCCTGACTAATGGTCTTGTTGAGAGGTTAAACTCTACAATCAAGTCCATGCTATGGGCATTTGCAGATAAGTTTAAGAGGGAGTGGGACAAATATTTGCCCCATCTGTTGTTTGCGTACAGAGAGGTTCCCAGGAATCCGCAGGTTTTTTCACTCTTTGAGTTGCTGTATGGGCATAGGGTGAGGGGACCTCTAGATTTAATTTGAGATGAGTGGGAAGGTGAGTGTGGTCTCACAAGGAGTCTGTTGTGGCATACGTCCTAAACCTCAGGAGAAGGCTCAGAGAACTCATGGTCTTGGCCCAGGAGAACCTGGCAGAAGCCCAACAACAGAAAAAGGTGTGGTATGACAGGAATGCTTCAGCTAGAGAGTATGCTGTGTGGCAGCAGGTAATGGTTCTCATTCCTGTCAGACGCAACATGCTGCAAGCAGCTTGGGAGGGACCCTACAAGGTGATAAGGAAGGTAAGTGATGTTAACTACATGGTGTAACTGCTAGGCAGACGGCAGGGGCATAAATTGTACCATGTTAACATGATGAAACCTTACCATGATTGGGAGGCCCTTGTGCTGAGCATTTGCAGTGGATTGCAGGAAGAGTCTGAGAGAGATCTGGGGACTGATCTGCTCCATGAGACTCGGTCTGACACCTCAGTGGAAGGGGTAGCAATGTCCCAGCAGCTGTCATCTACCCAGGTTTGAGAAATCCGAGCAGTATTGCACGAATTTGGGGACATGTTCACTGGGAAACCAGGGTGCACCCATCTGGGGCAGCACCAGGTAGATACAGGACCCCAAAAGCCTGTTAGGCAGTCCCCTTATAGAGTACCTGAGAGAGTCAAACAGACTCTGAGGGAGGAGGTACAGGAGATGTTGGAACTAGGGGTGATTCAAGAGCCTAACAGTCCCTGGGCCTTCCCAGTGGTGCTGGTGCCAAAGAAGGATGGCAGCACCAGGTTCTGTGTGGACTACAGGAAATTAAATAGTTACACAGCATCAGATGCTTACCCCATGCCTAGGACAGATGAGGCCCTAGAGCAGCTGGGTGGGGCTAAGTATCTTACAACCATTGATCTTACCAAGGGTTACTGGCAGGTGCCCTTGACTTCCAGTGCTAGAGAGAACTCAGCCTTTGTAACTCCTTTTGACTTGTATGAGTTCACATAGATGCCCTTTGGGATGAAGAATGCCCCAGCGACTTTCCATAGGCTGGTAGATCATATCCTAGCAGGAGGGTTTGCCCTTGCTTACCTAGATGATATTGCCATCTACAGCCATTTCTGGTCAGAACACCTTCAGCATGACGGGGAGGTGCAGGGCACACTACAGAGGGCAGGGCTGACCATTAAGCCGAGCAAATGTCAGGTGGGTATGGCAGACGACTCCTACCTAGGACATAGAGTGGGAAGTGGTAAGATAAGGCCAGAACCTGAACCTGCCAAAGTGGAGACCTTTCAGGCATGGCCTACACCTGTTACTAAAAAGCAGGTGAGAGCATTTTTAGGGACAGCCAGGTACTACAGAAAGTTCATCCCCAGTTATAGTACCGTAGCTGCTCCCCTCACAGACCTGTCAAAGAAGAACAGGCCAGATAATGTAGTGTGGACCCCAGCATGTGAGCAGGCATTCCAGAAGCTTAAAGAAGCTTTGGGAGGACCCCCTTTGTTAGCCAGTCCAGATTACAGCAAAGAATTTGTTGTGCAGGTGGATGCTTCGAACCATGGGGTGGGGGCTGTACTTGCCAGATTTCTTCAGAGGGAGAAGAGCACCCAGTGGTTTATCTCAGTCGTAGGCTTCAACCCAGGGAGGAATGCTATGCACCTGTAGAAAAGGAATGTCTAGCCATAGTGTGGGCACTGCAGAAACTTCAGCCTTATCTGTATGGAAGGAAATTCACTGTTATGACAGATCACACCCTCCTACCATTTTTAAACAGAGCCAGCCAGCAAAATGGCAAGTTGATAGGATGAAGCCTTGGGTTGCAAGCATATGATAGGTCCATGCAGCACGGCAGTGAGATTAGCAATGCCGATACAGATGGGCTCTCAAGACAGGGAATGGGGTAAGGTATACTCATATAGTACTATTAATATTAGTACTTTCTACGTTTTTAAGTGGAATATTTGAATAAACTTTTAGTGGAGTTACCTAAAGTGCTTCCTTGGTCCTTTGGCACCTTTGTTTGGATTTCTTAGTTAGTATTTAGTGCCTTTGCTGTTTCGTTTGTGGATACTCATATAGACCTAACAACCTCAAGCAGCGTTTCTCAAGGGTCACTTGAAAAATTAGATTGAGTTCTCTGGGGGATATGTGAAAACTGGGTGAAGATAGATGAAGGTTGCCAGCCTAGTCAGATAGAATTTTTGAGATAATTCTGTCATCTGTAAATATTAATGTACACCACAGGCTTGTGTCTTAAATGGTAATAATAGTGTTAAATGTGGAACTGAAAAAAATGTAACAACAGTGCACTCTACTGACCAAGTAAAGCATGTTATGACCCTTTGATGTTTAAACTCTGAGTCTGTCAGTCTGAAGGGAGCACACTGCACGAACCACAGTGCAAAAATGCTTTTTAATACACGGAAACACAAACGTGGTTCGTGCAGTGTGGTTCCAGCAACACTTCTATTGATTATTTGTTGTCATTTGGGGTTGCATTTCCTCTTTTTCCTTTTGGTCATCAGTCTGAAGGGAGGCACCCTGCCTGTTGTTGTAAGGCCAGAGTTAATGTCCAGAGTTTGCATTCATAAATGTCCTTTATTGCTCTGGTTTCTACCCAGAGGTAAAGAATGAAAATGTCATTTTTGTTAGCCTGGGAACCCAGAGAAGTGTGAAGAATGATGTAATGTGAACCAGGAATGTGGTTTTAAAAACAGAGAGAATCAGAGGGCATTAAGCATTTTTTTCTTGACCATCCAACTCACCAGCCCTGTCTTGCTGTATATGTAAGTTTTTCTTAGACTTGTGTTTTCTCTGAGAAATACCTAGAAACTAGAAGGATTAGACTGTGTTTTTTGTGATGTCAGAACTGTACTACTGAATTATTTTAAGTATTTTTCTGTGTTCTCTGAACTCATGACTAGCACTGTGTAGTAAAACATCTTGTCTTGTCTTTTGACTATGTTATTAAATATTTTTAAACCCTTTGAACGGTTGCTGTTTTTGTAGAGACAATTTAAGCTCTTTAGAGTACTTGCATGCCTTTGGTAAAATTGTACAAAGCCACTCTACTAGCTTTAGCCCTGGGCTATACTACCAATTGGATAATAATATTGCACAGTAATAAATGGACACCATTTTAAGGGCCTTTGAGTAGCTGATGAATATTAGTGGGTGGTGGCAGCTGATACTACCGTATAGTCTGGGAAAAAGGGGCACAGCTGGAGAACCTGTGCCACCCTTTCCCATGAGTGTCTGTGTGGTTGAATAAACTCTTCTCAAAGAGTGTGTGTGTGTGTGTGTGTGTGTGTGTGTGTGTGTGTGTGTGTGTGTGTGTGTGTGTGTGTGTGTGTGTGTGTGTGAGCTACCTGGGCAGGGGCACGAAGCACTGGTTGGACAGAGAGGGTGCTGGAGGTTTTAGCTTGCCCACTAGGCTAAGATCTGGAGCCTATAGCTGTGCCAGTGGGGAGTCTTACTGGGGACCTGGAGAGTGAGGCAGCGACCAGCCCTGGACTGACTGTGATGTCTGTGTGCTCTTAAGGGAAATTGCACTTCACTGTGTGTATTTGTTATCATTTCTTCCTATATGAGACACCCCTCACTGGTGTTAGTGTTGAGGATTGAGGCTCCTTAATTGCTGGGCCAGGGCACGAGCGTCACAATTACATATATATATATATATATATATATATATATATATATATATATGTGTGTGTGTGTGTATAGTGATGTATATCTTGCTCACCCGCTCGCTCTCTGCATATACATATATAGATCCCTATTACTTTATCGAAAGAACACAAGACCGGAATTGAAAAGATTGAGACAAGAAGATTGTAAGTTCAAAACAACGAACAGTGATATTGCCGAAAATAGAAACCACAAAACACCAACTGTGCATGTTAGACACTAGTAGGAGGTTCTGGATGGAGTTCCTGGACACAGACAAAAAACAGGTACTACATTTAAAAATTTTAATAAAAAATGTACCTTTTCCAACGCTTCGGGAAATTTTGTCGTTTTCCCCACAGTACTGCGATCTCAGAGTCCGTATATATAATTTGCAGGGGGTGTAGGGGGGCTTTCTGCCCTGCAGAAACATTGAAAAATATATATTTGTTAAATTGTATATTTAAATATAGTAGTTGTTTTTTTGTGTCCTTGATCTCTATTCAGAAGTTCTGGCTGGTGTTTGACATGCGCAATTGTTTTTAGTTTCGGCAATGTAAAGTTTTGCTGTTTTGAAATGACCCTCTTCTTGTCTCAATCATTTAAATTTAGGCTATCTGTTAATTCGATCTACTGAAGTAGATCCACAGAGACACACACACACACACACACACACACACACACACACACACACACACACACACACACACACACACACACACTGGACCACACATACTGACAGTACGTTCACCTGCGGCATATCTTTGGGACTTGAGAGGAAGTCAGAGCAACCAGCAGCAACTCATGTGGAGACAGGATAGTCATGCGGACTAATAAGAATAAGAAATGGAGGTCAAGGAGAAAAGAAATAATTATGGAAACACCAGTCTTAGGTTTGATTGCATTCTATTACAGCAGAGTGGATAGGAATGCATGAAACTGTCACAAAGTAGGAGCAAATGCAAAGAAAACAAGTAACAACTATGGTAAAGGGAAGTGATAAACAGGAGCAAACAGAGGGAAGATAATCAAAGAGAAGTGAAAGCAAGAAGGGCAAGGCTAAAGAAGTACAGGGGATAAGGACAAGGTGAAGGACCCAAATCTAGAGCTACTAAATTGCAGACTGGAGGATAACAAACCTAATGCAGGGGTGGGGTAAGCTTAGGTTTAGGTCAGGAACAGAAGGTCCAGCTCAAGATGGAGACCCAGGAGAGGAGAGCCATTCAGAGGCAAGGGGGGGGGGTACAAAACCAAAGAGAACCAAAAGGAATGAACATAGACTGTATGTGGTAATCCAGAACATAGGGGTGGAGTGAGCTTTTACAACCAATCAGAAGGGAAAAAAGTACATAGCAGAATGGGTAGGATACAGGGCATGTGATACTGCGCCAGGAGAATAAATTACTGATAAAAGTGTGAAGATTTTGAGCCTGCAGTTCCTCAAGGGAGAAAAGGAAATTCGAGCAAGGGGGTGGCAAGAGGAGAGTGGCCACCCTTTTTATTAAGGATTTACAGGTAGTAATTGAAAGGGTGCAGAAAAGTGAGAAGGAGAGGTAGACCAGGAGATGGACCACTTGGCAAGGAAAAATAAATGGAAGGAGGTGAACAATAGAGAACCTGTATGTCCGATGATGTTTACATCAGATTCTTTGAAGAATGGAATCAGCAAAAAATGGATGGTGAAGAAATCATTGGAGGGGACTTGAATGTCGCACTAGATTCCAAGAAAGACAGGCTGCTTAGCCAAAAAAAGTGTAAAGGTGAAAAGCGACTTAGAAAGGATCATGAAAGAAGAAGGTTGTGGAAAGGGAAATACAGCCACAAAAGAGTGGAGTACACGTTTACCAGTAATTGCTTGATTTAAGCCTAGACTGGACAGGATACTAGGGAAGGAGGAAACTCATAAAATGATGGTTAAGGTAGAAGTATGAGAGAGATGCATATCAAATCATACAGAGGTAGCAGCGATACTAAGGACATAGACAGAATAAGGGTAAGAGCTTTGAATCACATAGAGGTAGCAGCGATACTAAGGACAGAGACAGAATAAGGGTAAGAGCTTTGAATCACATAGAGGTAGCAGTGATACTAAGGACAAAGACGGAACAAGGGGAGGGCTTTGAATCACTTAGAGGTGACAGTGATACTAAGGATAGAGACAGAATAAGGGGAGGACTTGTAATGGAGTTGAGCAAACTACAAGTGGAAAGATCAGGAATGGAAATAGCACTTACAAAACTGATAGTGGACACTGGCGGAGAACACTATAGAAAAGACATAACGGAGGAAACACTGGTGGGATGGAATCAAAGCAATAGTTAGGGAAAATTGTGAGGGAAGATGGGTGGAAAAGGAGGCAAGATGAGGAAGAGTTAACAAAACTGAAAGGAATGAGCAAGGTACAAAGGGAATTCTGGAAAATTGGCATAGACAGAGGAGCACTAAGGAAAGAAGCAGTAATAAAAATAGCTGGAAAGAAAGGAGGCAGTTGCAGTGGAAGTATAGCAATGGTAATGGAAGGACATACTGGCCGATAACTGGAGAGGAACAGGGAAATCATCTAGCAAGGAAGTACAAAAAAGTCAAACGTGAGAGAGATAACAAACATCTGGGGAAATGTGGAGAGATCATAGAAGAGGACTGCAGGTTTAGAGAAACCTTTAGAGAATACTACCAACAAATATACCAGGAAAAGAAAAAATAAGCTTATTGGGTGATCACAGGAAAAGGAGATGGGTACCAAGTATAAGGAATGCAGGGGAAGAATCTGAATGCAAAAATCATGCTGGAGAAGATCAAGCAAACAGTGATGGCAGTGGAAGACAGAAAGGTAGGGGCACAGATGGATATGCAGTAGAGTTCTGTAAGTGGAGGAGAAAGGCAGTGTGGGCAATTATGAAAGAGGAGAATGAAAGGATAAGTGAAAGAGGGGAAATAACAGATAACATTGAAAAGAGACAGGGGTTATTCCAAACGAGGGGGTTAAACAGGATGGAAGTAAGGATTACAGACCCATTTCCTTTATAAACTCAGTCATCAAGGTGATGACAACAGTGCTAGCAAGGAAACCGGATGACTTTCTTCTGAGAATAATACAGGAATGGAAGAATGGTTTTGTGTCATAATACCATAGTAAAATACGTGGCTACCAACCCAAGGGTCCTTTTTAAGCCTAACTGTGCCTCCCAGTAAAATTTGATGGCTAATGGTTCCCAAGGGTTGTGTGTGGTATATATACTTGGGCATGAGTGACCCAACTTTTACAAGCTTCCTCTGTCTAATAGAGACAGGTGCCAGACCAGGGATATATTTATGGTTCCCCATCCACTGATCCAAGTTTTGCTTGAATAAGTGCAGGGATGAGCTGTGCTTCCAGAGAAGGAGAAACCTGTGAGAAACATACCTGTCCCATCAGCTGTTTATGTTGCAGGCAAGGTTTAGCTCCCTGCATCAGGTGTTCCGGATGCTGTTTGTTTTTCTGATGTGGAACAGGTTCTTTAGGGCTGAATTGAATGATGCTTTGTAGGCAAGGCAGTGGTCACCTCTCAGCAGCATGTAGGGGACTGAATATAATAACAAGACTTTGAGGTAGTCTATAAAGGACTTGTTTTCTATATCATGTATTCTTTTTAGGGAGGAATTCTGAAAATACTTCTGTTGTTGCATTTGTTTGGCCAGATATGTACTGAAGGGGGCATTATACTTAGTGACTTGTCTTACGATTGCAGAGTGCAATGGAACAGTTGACATTTGGATCTAGATGCTCTACCCTTTCTTATAATTTGTGCGACATAGAATGAGTTCCTGACTTCAGTAGACACATGATGGTCAAATTCCAAATCACTGTGTACATGCTTTCACATATCCCTGAGTATAGAGTCTACTCTTCGTGGTGTATTATTAGTGTAGTATTTTGCCGGGTTGGCAGTCTTTATGAAAGATAATGTGGTGCACATTTTAGCACTGAATTTTAGACTGTGACTCTGGCACCAGTTATTAGTCTGTGTCCGGCCTTCTTGGAGGGTATTTGTGTCTTGGGAAGGAGTCAGTGACTGTATCCAGTTTGCAATCATCTGCGAACATGGTGAGCCAGAACCCTTTGACATTAGCTTTTACCTCAGCACATTAGCATTGACCTCATAGAAGTAGATGCCAAACAGGAGTGACCCCAGCACTGAGCCCTGAGGTACCCCCACTAGTAACCATGCTTTTGTTATGGTAGACTCCCTATTCTAACTTCTTGGGTCTTGTCTGTAAGCCAGCTGACTGTCCATTTGGGTGATGTAGGTGTTTGTACTTAGTTTGGTGAGCTTTTCTACAGTGCATGTGTAGAGTATTGTGTCAGATGCCTTGGCCATGTCAAGGTACGCAGTATGTATGATTTTGCTCTCTTCTGTTGCTGTGGTGACCTTCTTGAAGAAGTCCACCATGCTGAGTAGGCAAGACATGCCCATGAGAAACCCATACTGATTTAGGTACTATGTTTGTAGATTACCTGTGCCATCATTTAGCAAATCCATTATCTGTATAGCTTTGCATATTAGGCTACTCATGCTTATGAGTCGATATTTCCCTAGGTCTGCGGATGGCCTGCCCTTATGCAGTCGGCCGGAATTCCAAAGTCTTGGTCCGGCGTCGGTTGCTGTCACTTCTTCCCTGACGTCAGTGCGCACATAAAAAATCACATCTATAAAGCATATATATTTTTATAAATAAACAATTTTATACTGTTTCATATGAAATCAGATGCACCATACTTAAAAATTAATAATTAATAATTAAAACTTAAACTTATAAAACTTCTCTCTGTCTTTTAGCCAGAACGGGCTTTAGACTAATAAAAATATATATGCTTTATCGATGTGATTTTTTATGTGCTACTTTGCATATATTTATTGATTCATTGTAGCTTTAAATTTTTATTGTTAGGTGGGTTGGGTTGAAGCATGTGACTTTATGTTCTCCTATTTAAATGGTGATTTTTTATATGTTAAGTTATACTGATGAAGGGTGTAGACCCGAAAGTTTTATTTAATAAAGATCCTGGTGTATATTTTGTTGTATATATAAAGCACCCAACGCCATTTTCTCCAGTCTTTCTTGCCGCGTGGTGCCCGAAGCAGAAGCAGTTCGCAAGTGCCGGTCGGCCGACTCCTGAGATTTTCAAAGTCGTATTTCTGATCTGAAGTCTTCAATAAAGCTAAGTACCCCGTTGGGGAAACTTTTCTTGCCTCAAACCGGTGTCAGAAAAAGTTAACAATTGTATTTCTTGTGGGAAGCAAATACCTCATAAGGATTTTCATTCTTACTGCATACCTTGCCTAGGCCCAAACCACGACGTCACTGGTTGTCGTTTTTGTGCTAGGTTTAATAAGCGTACTATAAAAAGACGCTTTGATTTCGCACGACACTACTTCGGTAGAAAATTTAACTACACAATGCCGTCGGAGCAAGCAACTACTGGCGTGCACAAAAAACTCAAGGATAAGGACAGGCAGCCTAGACCCAAGCCAGACTCCGAGGCCTCGGCTGGACCAGTCTCCGGTTCACCGGTCTTCAGTGAGGCTCCGACGCAGCCCCTGACTACCGCAGATTTGGAACCCAAGACCGCTTCGGAGCCTTTGGCGGAGAGTGCTAGGCCGACGCAGCCATTTTGTTTAGCCCCTACCGACGACACTGCAGAAAGAGATGTCGGTGCTGCAGAAACACCTTCAGTTCCTGAAGGCGTCTTCAGACCGACGACGCTCACCATAAAAACGTATCCTAAGCTTAAGACTCCTATTAAACCTAAAAAGACTGCACTTCAGTCTCCAGTTCAAGGCCCCATGCCTAAGAAACAGATGCTTAAAATGGCTGAAGATTTGATCTCTTTAATCAGGGGTTCCCAACCCCCACCCGACAAAAGGCCTAGACAAGAGGAAGATTATGCCTCCTCTGATCAAGTGTCTATTTCCTCAGGCTTCTCTGAGGACCAAGATTACTACTTCTCCCCTTATGAAGACTCTGATGCTGAGGATTCTATTCCCTCAGCTTCTCCTCCTGAAGACTACTCCTTTGGGGAAACTTTACACACTATGAGGGAACATTTTCACTGGGAAGGTCAGGTCTACTCTGACTCAAAGTAAAGGCTTAGAGAGTTTCTTTTACTCCCACAGCACAGACCACTTGCCATCCCCCTTGTTTTAGACATTGTGGATGATGTTTACTTAGAATCTAGTTTGAACCCAGATTCTCTGCCTCCTGCTCCAGCCAAACCAGACAGATACTATAGAGTGCCTGATTCCCACAAATTCCTCTATAAAAGCCCTGTTGCTGATCCAGAGACTATCTCCCAGGGTCCCAAAGGGGCTAAGGCTTCTATGGCAAAAAATCATGTACCCTCTGAAAGGGACTCCAGAGCACTAGACAGGTGGGGGAAAAAGGTTTACACCTCAGACACTCTAACTATGAGAGCACTAAATTGCCAATTTCACATGCTAAAATCTCAGCAATTTCTAATGTCTCAGTTAAAACAAAAAATGAGCACACTCCCTCAAAAGTCTGAATTGAAAGAAATGCAGGATCTGTTGCATGCAACTAAACAGGTGGGCAAACATACTTTACAATTTGGGTTTGATTTTTTGGAGGCTTCCTGCAGAGCAGCTGTTACTGGGTCTGTTATACGTAGGCATGCTTGGTTAAAGGAACAAACTCTGCCTGATCATGTTAAAGCAAAGCTTCTAGATGCTCCCTTACAGCAGGATGTTCTATTTGGAGTTAAAGCAGAAGTAGTCTTAAAGAAAATGGAGGATAAGGCAAAATCTATGCAGACAGTCAAAGATTTTCTACAGGTACAGCCCCCTCGCTTCAGCAGAAATTGGCCAACAAAAAATTGGTCCTTTCCAGCTACTGACAGACCACAGAGGGGTAAATACAGACGTTCAAGAGGCAGAGGACAACCACAAGCCCAATACAAACCACGCCAATGGGGCACTGCAACACAGAAGGGAGAAGAAGACAGGTCCAAAACTACCAGAAGGCAAACTCAATGACTTGCACCTCATCTGGCCAAGCAACACTCTCTTGGCAGCTCCCTTGGGAGGAAAACTCGCACTTTTTCCAGACAACTGGCACATTGTCACAAAGGACAAATGGGTCCAAGACAATTTCACGAGGATACAGATTCCATTTCCACACCTTGCCAATGAAAAGAGGAATGCCAAACCTGCCACAAAATCAATGGGCAGAGGCACAAAAACAAATTACAGCTGTGATGGACATGAGAGCCATTCAACTGGTACCTACACGAGAGCAAGGCCAAGGATTTTACTCAATACTCTTTCTAGTCCCCAGAAAGGACAATGCCCGGAGACCAATTCTGGACCTTTCAATTCTAAACACCTTCTTACAAGTACCCATATTCAAGATGCTAACACTACAGCAGCTTCTTCCCATGTTGGGCAAGAAAGCATGGCTAGTAACGTTGGTCCTCAAGGAGGCATACCTGCATGTCCCTATCAGACAAAGTTGCAGAAGATACCTCCGTTTCATTGCAGGTTCAACCCATTACCAATACTCTGCACTGCCCTTTGGCTTATCTACTGCACCCAGGGTCTTCACAAAATGCCTGGCACCAGTAATTGCATACTGCAGACAAAGAGGTATTTAAATATACCCATATCTGGACGACTGCCTCATCCAAGCAGAAAGCAAGGACATCCTCTTACAACATCTGGCTTTTGTAAAACATCTTCTAAGTTGCCTGGGGTACACAGTAAACGAAAAGAAATCAAAACTAGTACCCTCACAAAATATGACATTCCTGGGTGCCAGCTTGAATACAACGGCCCAGAAGGCTTACCTGACGCCAGACAAACAACTACAACTGACTCAATATTTCAAATCAATGGCAGCAAAGACTCATCTCCCTGCAAGAAAAATTCTGCAGGCCTTGGGCTTCATGGCATCTTGCATACTACTAATATCATTTGCAAAGCTGCATATGAGGAAACTACAGTGGTACCTAAAAAGCGTATGGTCTCAACACAGCCACAGCTTGGACACAATGATATCTCTCATTCCCTGCCTACAACAGGCGTTTCTGTGGTGGTCACAGGCATATCACCTCAACAAGGGTCAGCCTTGCCCCCAGCCAGGCAAACTGTGACAACAGATGCATCGGACTACGCCTGGGGGGCACACATTGTAGGACAGTGCGTTCAAGGCGTATGGACTGCAGATCAAAGGAATCTGCACATCAATCAAAAAGAGATGCTAGCTGTACAGAATGCTCTGACAGACTTCAAGAACCTATTACATCCAGGACAACTTACAATAAGGACGGACAACACCACAGTAATGTGGTACATAAACAAACAAGGGGTACACACTCCTACCCTCTATGCAGGCAAGCAATGACCTTGTGGAACACAGCACTGGCTTACCAAGTTCAGTTACAAGCTGAATTCCTGCCAGGAAAAAAGAACACATTGGCAGACGACCTCAGCAGAAACATCATGGATCCCCACGAGTGGAAACTGGATCCTCAAGTATTTGCAATGATAACTCAAAAATAGGGCTTCCAGACATAGTTTTGGGGGCTGGCAAACAGGTCTATCAGCTAACAAAATTTTGTACAAGGACACTTCACCATCAAGCTTGGAAAGTGGACGCACTCTCATTCAGTTGGAAAAACATGACAGTATATGCCTTCCCTCCATTGCCTCTCCTCACAAAGGTGCTTCTGAAAGTCAGAAAGGAGAGACCACGACTGATACTCATAGTCCCAGACTGGCCACGCCACCACTGGTACCCACTATTAAGGAATATGGCCCAGGGCCCACCTTGGATTTTACCACAAATTGCCCATTTGCTCACACAGCAAAACAATCAGATTCTACACAGCCAGCTCAAAACCTTAAATCTGGCTGCATGGCAAATCAACTAAGCATCCAGCCAGCTCCTCTTTCCCAAGCAGTTATGGATGTTATTCTGGAAGCTAGGAGGCCCAGCACCAGGAAGGCCTACTCCAACAAATGGAAAAAGTTTTGCGCCTGGAACCAAGCTAAAGGCCAAATCACACTTCAGCCTCACATGCCTCAGATTCTACAGTATTTAACTGAGATGTTGCACAAAGGACTTTCTTTTTCTTCCATTAAAATCCATGCATCAGCTATTTCAGCCCACTACAACACAGATCCACCCTTATTTTCACATCCACTTCTAAGGTAGTTCCTCAGAGGGGCAAAAAACATTAGCCCCCCCCCCAGGAGAGCACCTACACCAACATGGGACCTCAATTTTGTTCTGGAAAAACTTACGCTACCTCCCTTTGAACCAGCTTTCTCTGCAGATCTACAGTTTCTATCATGGAAGACTGCCCTGCTGCTAGCAATAACTTCAGCGAGAAGAGTCTCAGAGCTGCAGGCACTAATGGCAGTGGAACCTTTCCTCATTTTCCATCAAGACAGAGTTTCTCTACGAACTAATCCTTCCTTTATGCCTAAGGTGGTTTCCAGTGTGGCTTCAAATCAAACTATCCACTTACCCACCTTCTTCCCAAATCCGCAGAACAAAGGAGAAAGACTCCTGCATTCCTTGGACATTCACAGGCAACTTCGTTACTACTTGGATAAAGCTAAGGTTTTCAGAAAATCTGACCAGCTCTTTGTATCCTATGCTACAGCTTCACAAGGGAAGGCTATATCAAAACAAACAATTTCCAAATGTATAAGACATTGCATTCATTTTTGCTATACCCATCATGGAAAACCAGTTCCTGTTACCATTAGGCCCCACTCTACCAGGGCAACAGCTACATCTACAGCCTTCCTCAGGGGGGTTCCAACCAAGGAGATTTTGGAAGCTGCAACTTGGAGTTCAGTACACACCTTTACCAAACACTATCACTTACCACTTTACTCTAAGACTAGAGCTGGCTTCGCCACTGCAGTTCTGCTGGGCCTTCTAGCCTCCTCTAACCCTCTATGACTCCTCCACCCATCTTTAGCTTTGGGATTCTACCCAAGTGTGATGACTGCAGCAGGGTAACATGATGAACATAGTACAGTTTTGTACCTACCATAAATGTAGATGTTCGAGTGTACACCCTGCTGCAGTCCAGGTTACCCTCCCTCCATCCCCTCTGATCTAACTGGTTAAATCTCTACAATACCTTCCTGATGTATTTGCTTATAGCTGGAGGGATTTTGTGTTTGTGCTAAAATTTCTTAAATTTGTACTAATTACTGACCACCTTTTTGGGGGCACCTGACATCTGGGGCAAGAAAAACTGAAGAAAATGGCGTCGGATGCATTATATATACCCCTGGCGCACTGACATCAGGGAAGAAGAGACAGCAACTGACGCGGGACCAAGACTTTGGAATTCCGGCCGACTGCGGGACCGCCTGACGACAGGATAACCCAAGTGTGATGACTGCAGCAGGGTGTACACTCGAACATCTACATTTATGGTAGGTACAAAACTGTATTATATAAGAGGGAATAGATAAAAATACTAAGAAAAATAGATGTGATAAAAGTAATGCGCAGTATTAGGACATACCAGGATCTATTATGCAGCATTGCAAGTAACAAACTAAAAATTTCAGAGCAGGCAGAAAGAATTAGAAGATACGAAAATTAATATAAAGGAAACCTACAATATAAGCAAATTATTGATCCAATAAAAATTGAAAAGAAGAAATAGATACATTTTGGAGACGTATCTATGAAGATCCTGTGCAATATAACAAAGATGCTAAATGGATAGAAGCCGTTAAAGGAAGAATAAGAGGTTCAAAGATACAGGATATGAGAGGTTCAAAGATACAGGATATGAAGTGGGATGAAGTAACAGCTAGAGAGATTGAAACAAAGTTAAGAAAAGCCTCTAAATGGAAAACCTCAGGTCAGATGCAGTACCTAATTTTTGGCTGAAAGTATTAATATCTTTGCACGAGGACTTAGCCATGAGTTAGAACTATTTATATGCACACCCTGAACAGACACCAACGTGGTTAACAACAGGAAAAACAATGCTCCTACTTAAGAGTAAACCTACAAGCTACACTAAAAATTATAGACCAATAACTTTCCTTCCAAACGACATATGAACTATACACAGGAATTGATGCTGACAGAGTTTATAGTCATTTAGAATAAAACTCTATGGCAGTAGAACAAAAGGGCAATAAAAGGAAGTCATATGGAACAAAGGATCATTTGTTGTTAAATAAAGTCATAGTGGAGAACTGTAAAAAGAATCTTAAGTATGGCATGGATTGACTACAAAAAGCATTTGATAGTATCCTACATTCATGGATAAAAGACTGCTTAGAAATGTATAAGATACACCCTACACTGATCTATAAGATGCACCCTACACTGATCGACTACAATACAGTGACCATGAAACAGTGACAGACAACTTTGCAATTAAGCCATGATAAAGGACAAATTAATATCCCAGAGATAAAAATTCAAAGGGGGGGGGGATATTCCAAGGTGACTCTCTGTCACCGCTGCTATTCTGCCTTGCCCTTTGTCTACTTAACAGCTGAGGTCATGGGTGTAATTTGGCTCCTAGAAAACAACAAAGTGTACAGACTTCTCACCTTCTTTTTGTTGATGATTTAAAACTGTATAGCTCATCAGATGAAGAACTGAAAGCACAACTGCAAGTTGTCAAAACTTTTTCAGGTGATCTAAGAATGTAATTTGGTCTTGATAAAAATGTGCAAAAGCAACCTTTAAAGCAGGTTTCTGCAATGTCAAGAAAACATCAGTTTAGGACAAGAATGTGATATAAAAGAACTTGAGCAAGAGGGAGTGTATAAATACTTGGGAATTGAAGGATCAACAATAAAACATGAACAAATGCGAATAAAACTTAGTAAGGAATATTTCAGAAGACCTAAATTAATCCTGAAATCAGCACTGACATCTAGGAACAAAATTCAAGCTGTAACCCAATTTTCTCTTCCTGTCCTAACCTACAGTTTTGGAGGTTGGATAGATTAGATAGGAAAACAAGAAGGATGCTTCATGCTCACCAAATGATTTATAAAAATCAATGCATACCAAGGTTATATATTTCCCGTTCTGAAGGAGGGATGGGCCTCCTTGAAATTGATTATATGTATAGATCTGCAATCGTGGGACTCCACACATATCTGCTGACCTCATAAGACCCAAATGTAGTGAAAGTTTTGAAACATGAGTAGAATAAATCTAAGAAGACTTCTCTGCTTAATTTAGCAGAAGCATATCCAGTGTCATAACATAGATAGGTAAGGGTTTGAATCCTGCAAAGGGAATGTATGAGTGGGGCTTGTGTGTGTGCATAATGCTGTGAGGGAAAAGTTCCTTTAAAGGGGTTGGAAGGGCCTATCGGTTAAAGGTGTTTCCTTACAAACAACACAAGGCAGGTTTGAGTCTCAGAAGGGTAATTGGCTAGGCTTGAAATGGCTTGCATAAACCTATAAACCTATATCAGCATCAAGCAGGAATGGAAATCAAACCAGAAATGGATAAAAATCAGGCAGCAACTGAATGTGCCAAAAAACAAAAGAAAGAATATAAGGTGAAGGACCAGATGAAAAGTCAAGACATGTGGAAAAAGCATAAATATAGTTGCAAGTGTAGAAAACTTCTGAAAGAACCTCGTGTTGATCAGGAATGAATGCGGGAATGGTTAAGAAGAGGCAAATTCAAACCAAGAGATGAAAGGTTAATATTGGCAGTAAAGTCCATTGAACATGTGGGAGAAACAAATGTTGGTTTTGTAAAACCGAATTGGAAACAGTTGCACACCTTGTTGCAGGTTGTGACATACTAATGGCAGAAGGACTGTATACTTAAAGGCATAATAATGTGGCAAGATTGTTGCACTGGGGATTGCGCAAACATTATGGCATTGAAGTGGCTGAAAAACACTACAAACATGAGCCACAAAGCATCGTAGAAAATGATCAAGTTTATATCACATGGGACCACCCATTACCAACAGTTCAAAAGATAGACGCTAGAAAATCGGATATAGTGGTTCAAGAAAAGAAGACAAGAGTAACAATGATCATTGAAATTGCTACACCCAGTGACTACAGTGTCTTGCATACAGTTATAAAATATCAGGATCTGCAGGCCGAAACTAGAGCAATGTGGAAGAAAAATTCCCAGACAGCTCCAATAGTAGTAGGAGCAATGGGTCTTATAAAAAAATAATCTACAATCATATTTAGATATGTTACCAGTCCATATAACTCCATACAAATTAGAGGAGGAGTCATTACTGGGCACATGGCGGGTGCACCGAAGAACACTTTTGAATGACATCAAAGATTGAAACAATACTAATTTCATGAACTTTAATTGTACTTTGACTTAGGAATGGGGTCCATTCCTGTCATGGTATTAGAAACCCAAAAGACTTGGAGAAATTAAAAAACCTGGGAATTAACCAATCTGTCACTAAATGGGTAGCCAACTGGCTCACCAACATAATGCATACAGTCAAAGTTGAGGATTCCACCTCTTCCAGCAGACCAATTGCCAGTGGTGTACCACCAAGGATCTGTACTGTACCCACTAATGTTTGGAATCTATTTCTCAGAAGACCAGATGAAAATAGATGGACCATGTTCGCCGATGACTGCACACTGGGTGCAATCATTGAGTCCTCCAATAATGTTGACATACTACAAAAAGGGCTTACACAGGCAAATGATTGGTGCCAAAACCACAGACTTAAACTAAATGGAAAAAAATGTGTTGTCGTCCCTTTTGGCAAAGGGGATGTCCATGCAAATTACAATATTAACAGTAGCCCCCTTAGCACAAACCCTGTGGTGAGAGATTTGGTAAGACAGATCGATAGCAACCTTAACTTCGATCACATGTGTCCACAGTGGTAAGGAAGTAAGGAAGACCTTCTACATTGCACAGCTCATAAGTAAGGGCTTTACATCCAGAGCTAAGGCTGTTATAACTCCCCTGTACTCATCCCTTATCAGACCACTAATAGAGTACAGCCCTTCCTTCTGTATATACCTCAGCCGACACCTGCAGCAGCTGGAGAGACCTCTGAGGTTTCTCACCAAGAAAATTCAGGGCCTACACATGCTGTATGGACAGACTGAAGGCCCTGTCACTGTCTTGTGTATCTTATGGGCTACTGAGAGTCGACTTGTGCATGACCTACAGAACAGTCTCGGACCCTTGTTCTAATGCAAATACTGCACATCTGCAAGTGAAATGGGCCAAGATTCACTCGTTCTAGGGATTTTAACCTAGCCTGTAACATTAACAAGACATGCTGGGGAGACGGATATGTCTCCCAGAGATTGACACTTTTCTGGAACAAATTCCCAGTTTACGTAAAACAGAGCTCCTTGATGACCCTATTTAGGCATAACTTAGACAGCTGGCTGGGAGACCATAAATTTACCCTGGGGGTGTCACCTATGTTCTTCTTGGATAAGGGCAGTTGGTGCTGATCATAGACTTGTGCTGCACATATAGACCATACAACTTGGTCAATAAGGGAACGAGGGTATAACATGGATAGGCTTATAAAGGCCCTAAGGCCAGTAGTCTAGTAATCTCCCATGAACCTATGAATTTCTTCCAAGAGAATTTCTGTGCTACATGCATTATCCTCCAAGTCTCCATTCTTAATTTTTCATAAGGGCAAAGTGTTTCTGGGATCCACTCCCTCTTTCTTCCTCAAGGTGGTTTTGGAACCATCCATTAATCAATCCATAGATCTTCCTGTTTTCTTCCTAGATTTCTCAAACAAAGGTGAATATATACCCTGAATTTATTTAATGCTCACCACCAGTTATGTTTTTACTTGCACATCACTAAACCCTTAAGAAGATGTGATCAGTTGTTTTGTGTTCTTCTCCAAATAAGAAAAAAATGTGTCCAAATTCACTCTGTCTCAATGGTTGACGAGTGTATTTCATTTGTTTACCAACAAAAGGGAATTCCTCTCCCGTTCACTCCAAAAGCACATTCTACCAGATCTGTGGCTTCATCTGCTGCCTTTTTCTCCAGCCTTCCAATTGAAGATGTATGTGTTGCCGCTAATGGTCCAGGGTTCATATTACAAACTGGATATGCAGTTTAGATCTAGCTCTGCTTTTTGTTGAGTTGTGCTCCAGAGTATTCTTCCATGAGGCCTTCCAAGTGTAAAAGTAGCTGAAGAACTTTGTCCCATCCGTTAAGGAATGCGCTAAAAAGACAACATCAGATACAAAACATATGTACTCGCCATACCAGTATTTTTGTCTGTTTTCATCATTTCTTCAACTCCCCTCCCACCTCCCCCCTCCTTATTTTGTTTTTGTATTATTATAGTCTGTCAACTATATAATTTCTTTCTGAGATCGAACTAACTTGCCTTTTTCTGGCTGCTGAAGGTATTGTCTTTTTCTTCCTCTCTTTCTTCATACACGTTACCACCATTTAAGCCATCTCCTCTGTTAAGGTAGCTTACAGATCTACTTTATCATTTACATTTCCTTTTTTGAATGAGCAAACTCGATCCGATAGCTTGTTCTATTCACAAAGATTAGGGGTAGAGGAAGAGCCTGAGAACCAGATCCAAAGCTTGGAAGTGGCCATGGTCAGATCCTAGATCCATCCACTGAGGGTAGGATGAAAACAAAGGTCTATCATTATAGTGAGGACTTAACTTCAATTTTATTTTTGCTCAGCCTTTGGGCCATGACATTTCTAAACTTATTTCCAGATGGCTTTCTGGCTATATATAATGTGAACTGCAGCATTTTATAATAATTATGCAGCTGGTACATGGGCTTACTTGAATACTTTGGAAAAGCATTGCAAACTAGATATATTTTTAGGTCCACATCTGCCTTTGGGGCTACGTTTATCAAGGGTTTGCTCTGCTAGGAGATCCATCCACTAGGAAGAGCTTGGGACTCTGCTTCTGCAGGTTACAAAGGATAGACCTACTCTTCTCAGATACAAAAGTGATCTACTCTACATACTGCTAAGTCTGTAAGAGTAAGTCCAGGCCTATTCTCATTAGCAGTCTTTGGGAGTTGGAATGATGATTAAGGTGTTTACCTTCCAGACATAGGGTACAAGTTTTGATTCTCACCTTTAAGGGAAATTGGCTAAGCTTAAATGGGCACACAAGGACAGCTAGCGTAGTACTTACTTATGAACCTATACATTTAATCTTGCCTTAGTTGAAATTTAAGGGGTCATATATATGTATGTATGTATGTATGTATATATATATATATATATATATATATATATATATATATATATATATATATATTCAGATGTCCTGATTATCTGGAGAAGGAAGAGTTTCACAGTGGATTGAGTGACGGGGTGTTCCAGAACTTTAATTTTCTTCTGGTGAAGCCATTATTTTGTTGATTTTGATGTATGTTTGGGGTCATTGTTGGGCAGAAAGGTGAAATTCCTCTTCATCTTTCCAGCAGATGCCTGAAGGTTTTGGGCCAAAAGTGACTGGTATTTGGAAATGTTCATAATTCCCTCCACCTTGACTAAAGCCCCAGTTCCAGTTGAAGAAAAGCAATCCCAAAGCATGATACTGCCACCACCATGCTTCACCATGGGGATGATGATCTTTTGGTGATGGGAAGTGTTGTTTTTGCACCGAGCGAACCTTTTGGAATTATGGCCAAAAAGTTCAACCTTGGTCTCATCAGACCATAACACATTTTCCCACATGCTTTTAGGAGACTTGATGTATTGTTTTGCAAGTCTTAGCTGGGCCTGGATGTTTTTCTATGTAAGAAAAGTCTTCCGTCTTGCAACCCTACCCCATAGCCCAGACATATGAAGAATACGGGATATTGTTGTCACATGTAGTACACAATGAGTACTTGCCAGAAATTCTTGCAACTCCTTCAGTGTTGCTGTAGGTCTCTTGGCAGTCTCCCTGACCAGTTTTCATCTTGTCTTTTCATCAGTTTTGGAGGGACGTCCAGTTCTTTGCGACGTCACTGTTGTCCCATATTTTCTCCATTTTTTGATGACTGTCTTCACTGCGTTCCATGGCATATCCAATGCTGTGGAAATTTTTTTGTACCCTTCTCCTGACTGATACCTTTCAACAATAAGATCCCTTTGATGCTTTGTAAGCTCTCTGGGAACCATGGCTTTTGCTGTTGCAGGCAACTGAGTAAATGCCAGGAAAATCCTACTAGGACAGCTGAACTTTATTTGGGGTTAATCGGAATCTCTTTAATTGATGGCAGGTGTGTACCCAAGAAGACTGAATGCTGTAATTAAATCAAAAGATGCTTCAACAAAGTATTAGTTTAAAGGTGTGGGCACTTATGCAACCAGCTTATTGTATGTTTTTTTATTTTTTATATTTTTTTGCTTGTTTTTCAATTGAATTGTACAAGTTATAGGTCACATTAATGGTGGGAAAAGTTTTGAAATTATTTATTGTGGTCTTCTCATTTTTTTTATATCACAAAAACCTGGCATTTTAACAGGGGTGTGTAAACTTTTTATATGTATTTAT